>NC_039366.1:68188820-68224542 GCF_003573695.1 Papaver somniferum | reverse complement strand
TCCCCCCCCCCCCCAACACTCTATATATCCTCTCTGCCTCCCGAGACTCTTATTTATACGCCACATACCCTTTTTCTCTCGGTCGGTGTAATATTGTTTTTATTCTCCCAAAAGTCTCGGGAATATTTACTTTTAAACTATCTTCGAGCGTCTGCTGAGCTGCTCATATCTTCTCTAAGTGATTTGACAACGCAAAATATTGTTAGAGCGTTGCTCGGTTGAACTCACAAGTGTTTCTCTATCAAGATTGTTGTCAAAACTATATCTTGATTTCTAGTGTACAATTAGTTAAATCTCGGTCTAGAATTAGGTAGTTGAGAAACGAACCAGTCATCATTTTCATTCTACCGTTTGAAGGCGGAGATCAACTGAAGCTTTTGGAGAACTTCATCAACAAAAGGTAAGTGAAGATTGAACCACCAAGTTATATTCACTTTTTTATCCTTGAGACAATTGTCGCATAACTAATTAGGCTAGCTTGCATATACAAGAATTTTGAGTCGAGAATTAATTATTTAGTTTACGAATTTCTCGAAATATAATGACTAAGCTTAATGAACATTTGTTCATACTTAATCAAATTTTGGTGGAGAACATATTATTCGGAACCAAATCATGATTCAATTTTATCATTCGAAAATAACCTGGAACAGTGATATGTGTCATTGATGTTATTCAGGAATGTTTCGAATTGATTGAGAGAAATATATAGCTACTATATTCGGAATATAAGACAGTATTATCATTCTTACAAACTGAGAAAACTGTTATATGTCTGAAGCTGTATTACATGTACTTGTACACGTAGCGGGACAGCTATATATCGACTTTCATATTTGTGTGATATGCATATTCGTATGTACATCATGGGAAAATCTATTTGTTTCATGATCCGGATAGGTATTCATATTCGTATGCAAACCAATTCGGAACTGTGGTAAGGGAACCGGGTTAAAGTAATCAAACCGGTATGCTAGCCAACACAGTTCTATGTTCTAAAACCAGTTTAGTACCTAAACTGGTACGTGAACTGAAAAAGTTCTGTGAACTCCGGAACCGGTAAAATTCATAAGTTTGCAAACCGGTACATGAACTGAAAAAGTTCTGTCAACTCCGTAACTTCGAGTTGCACCTAAGTTTGTAAACCGGTACGTGAACTGAGAAAGTTCTGTCAACTCCGGAATTCGGTTATTGCTTATAAGTTTGCAAACGGTCCGCATACTGTGACTCAGTCGACTCAAGAACGATTCAAGTAATTGTAACTTGTACATTTACCAACTATGATTATGATTCAGTTACAATCAAATTATTTCCATGAAATGATTTGCATTTGATCAATTCTCTAATTAACACTAGACTCGTTTGATCACATGATTGTGACTCAATATTAATGTCTTAGTGAACATGAAAATGAGTGTTAAGCATTTAAAGTTCAAATCGGCTAGTTTCGGCTAACCATGTTGGATATAGTCTTTATACACTATTCGGGTACATTTTACCTAACTAGAGTGTATATCTTGTATATGTGATTAAGATTCAAAGTTTTCATCTAATGGTGAATATTGTTTGCTTGGTTCCAAAGCTATCTTAGCTTAAACCTAAAGCAACCTAGGCTTTGAAGTCTATAGAAGGGGAATTGCTGGCAACTGGGATCTTTGAATGCTGACACTACTTTTGGTGTGTCCTAGTTGTATCCAGAGTCGTCTGCTCCAGAAACCCTTTTAGGGTTTAGCGACTATAAAGACTTCATTTGTATTCGTGAAGCCAGGTCCAGTTGTCTTTTATATTGATAACTCGAGTATCCTGATCTTCATTGTTCATAGAGCTTGCTCCAACGATCAAGATAGATAGTAATCAACAAAGTTTTCTTCGTCTTAGACTTTGTGGATTCTGTAAGTTTTATACTTATGAGGTGAATAATAATCTAGGCTGCACTTCGGGTTGCATAAGTCCAGGTTTTTAGGATAGCCATACTTTTGTCAAGTTGCTATCAATTTCCATCACCTGGATCTTTCGTTTGGTCTGATCATTCGTTTAGATCCTAAATCAAGAAATCAATCATAGGCTTAATCTATGGAGGCAGATTTGTTTTAAAGTCTTAAATTGAGTTGAAGCAACTCTTAGTTGTTATGAGACCGTCTAAGGGAATCAATTACGTAGAGTCCTGCTGGGATTCAAGAGGCGTAAGGAGCGCGACTGTACCTGAATCAGTGGGAGACTGAGTTCGGGCTCAACTACATTCCAGACCGAAGTTAATTGGTAGTAAGCTAGTGTCTGTAGCGGCTTAATACAGTTTGGTGTTCAATCTGGACAAGGTCACGGGGTTTTTCTGCATTTGCGGTTTCCTCGTTAACAAAATTTCGGGTGTCTGTGTTATTTCTTTTTCCGCATTATATTGTTTATCTTTATGATTCAAATATCACAGATTGTGCAGTCGATCAATCACAGTAAAAAGTTCCGACCTAGTTTTTTGGATAAGACTTGATCGATCCTTGGACATTGATTTTGGTACCGTCCAAGAACTCTCTTTGTAGTTAAGTTCACAGATTCAGTTCTGTAGACGTTCTAACAACGAGATAGAGATAGATATATATATACAACTCTAGACAATTTCCTTGATTGAGTTGTAACTCTCGGAGTTGTGTTGAGTTTGTCCATATAGATTGCCTACGAAAAAGTTGGTAGTGTATTTTGGTACCCCTAGTGTTTTCAAATATCACGAGAATAAATCTTCTCCCAATCCTGACTTAACTTCCATGTAAACAGAGAACAAAACCACCGAGGTAATCTCAGTTCCCTGTTTTAATGATATATATATATATATATGGAAACTTTGTTTTCCCCGATTTTAACTCACCTACCATTCCCGTTTCATCAAAACAGGTTTTGTTACAAAATTAATCCCATGCAAAACTCTACTAGAATCTCATCGGATACTCTTCCTTAATTACTTGCAGTTTCACAAAATAATTTCCCACCAAAATCTCTTAAAAGATGAGGAAGAATGGGGTGACTCTAACCAACTATCGGGTGCCTTTAACATCTGGGAGTGACCTTATCCAAATCTTGGGTTCCCTTAGTAATTTTTCCAAGAGGTGCATTAACACACTTTCGAGCCTATTTTTCAAAAAAAAAAAAATCTTTCCCAAAAAATACCCCCCTACACACACATAAAACACCATAATAAGTACAAAATCGAGCACTACCAATACAAAAAATTGAGAAAATACAAACACAAAGATGTGTTTATTAGTGATTTTAAGGAGGAAACCCAAAATTTCAGTAAATCTTGTGATACTATTTCCATCTTCCGATGGAACCAGTATTGAATATTCCAGCTGGTTCGATTGGTCCTTCGATAATTCCTAGATCGCCAACATACACCCTCAGTTCGTCGTGCAAGTATCTGAAAGAAATCTTTGACGTTGTACCTCCTCTGATGTGCATTCGGGTTTTATGGCGATGCTTGTGAAGCAGACTGGCGTCCCAATTATGAAATATGAGTCAGTTATCTTTAACTCCGAAGTTGCAAAAGGTTTAGCCGACAAATGCCTCTTTCCAAAGGATCGCGTGGCGTATTCTCATATTACCGACCAAGAAAAGCTAGGTAATTGTTTACAAAACATGTTCTGTTTGTTGTCGTCCGTTGAGTGCGTAAATCAGATGCATAAATCTACCACCGCTGACCGGGATATGGTGATTCGAGCTGCCCTTGCCAATAGGGACCATGAAATTTCCTGCCTTCAATCTGAAATTCTCTTAAAGATTTTGAGATTGAAAATGTTAGAGCATTGCTCGGTCGAAGTCGCAAGCGTTGCAATCTCAAGCTTGTTGTCAAGTTTAGTTTCCAAAACTATAAATCTTGATTTCTAGTCTACTTATAGATAAGTCTCGGATTAGGATATAAAGTGTAGTTGAGCATTAGACTTCACGGTGTTCATCGATTGAAGACGAATAACTACTAACGGGAGCTTGTGGAACTTCATCAAAGAAAGGTATGTGGAGACTTGAAATCATCCATCCCTCAAAAGTCTATCTACTCTATCTCCTATTTGAGACAAAAGTCGTATAGCTATATAGACTTCGATTATACACATTTGATATTTCGAGCTGAGATTAACTCGCTTACATATTTCTCGAAATATGTGTTGGTATGTGATAAACGGGGGTACAACAACCACACCCAATATTTCGATTAGCAATCTGTATGGACAAACTCCAATATACTTTCTAGAGAATCAACTAGACAGTCAGACTCAATCTAGATAAAAGTATATTAAAGAGTTTATATCTCAATCTCTAGATTTGATATATACTCAAGCAAATAGAAATCTACGAGTCTTTATCAAATACTAGAGAGATAACTTGGATGGTACCAAAGACCAATATCCAAGTGTCAATCAATTTAAATCAACAACCAAAAGGTCGGATAATCTAATTGATTGAACAACGCACAACCTGTGATATTTCATTTATATAACAAAATATAATGCGGAAAATAAATAACACAGACACCAGAATTTTGTTAACGAGGAAACCGCAAATGCGAAAAAACCCCGGGACCTAGTCCAGATTGAACACACACTATATTAAGCCGCTACAGACACTAGCCTACTCCAAATTAACTTCGGTCCGGACTGTAGTTGAACCCCAATCAATCTCACACTGATCCAAGGTACAGTTATGCTCCCACGTCTCTGATCCCAGCAGGATTCTACGTACTTGATTCCCTTAGATGATCTCACCCACAACTAAGAGTTGCTATGACACAAAGTCGAAGACTTTAATAAACAATCTGTATCACACAGAAAAGTCTACAGTAACAAATAAATCCGTCTCCGACGAATATACCTACGAGTTTTGTTCCGTCTTTTGGTAAATCAAGGTGAACAGGAACCAATTGATAAACCAGACTTATATTCCCGAAGAACAACCTAATATTATCAATCACCTCACAATAATCTTAATCGACGCAGCGGAAAAATATATTACAGAATCACAAACGATGAGACGAAGTGTTTATGATTACTTTTATATATTTCCTATCGGAGATATCAATCTCAAGCCAATTATTACAATTGTACTCGTACGATAGAAACAACAAGATCAGATCACACAACTACGAGAAAGTAGTATCGGTCAGGCTTCACAATCCCAATGAAGTCGTTAACCTGGTTTAGGAGAAGAAACCAAAGGTTAAAGGAGAATTGAATCTAGCTTAGCAGAACTAGTATCACACAGAAGGTGTGGGGATTAGGTTTCCCAATTGCTAGAGTTCTCCCTTATATAGTCTTTCAAATCAGGGTTTGCAATCAACGTTAGCTTGGTAAAAAAGCATTCAATATTCACCGTTAGATGAAAACCTGATTTAGATTCAAGCTAAAATCTTTCAACCGTTAGATCGAAAACTAGCTTGTTACACACAAATGAAATGCACGTTTCGAAGCTTGTGTAACCGTACCCAAACTTGTACATTTGTTGGTTCAACAATAGTCAACCAAATGGTTAGCCATATGATCACTTTCATATCAACCATATTCTTCTTCACCATAACTAATTCAAATTACTCAAATGAACTAGTTAGAGAGTTTTTCAATTGCAAGGAAATCTTATGTAACTACACAAGACACAATCGAAGCAAAAACGATTTGATTCACTCGAATCGGTTCATGAACTATATAGCCACGGTTTGCAATTTGCATTCCTTAGTTTATATAAGAATAAGTTCACAAACATCGTTTTTAGATATAACCTACTCAAGTTCGCGGATGGAGTTCACAAACTCCAGCAGAAGTTCTCGGGACGAGAACTTCCGCCAGTTCGCGGACTTGGCTCACGCCACCATGCCGGTTCTCTTGATCAACAAAGTTCGCAAACTTCGGTTCAAGGAATAAGGACTTATACATATATGTGTTTCCACAACAATGGTTATATAAGCTAAACTCTCATTTCAATCATTGAAACGTTGTGGATCGGGTATCGACCTAATACCGTGGAATAAGCAAGGACTCATTCTATTTTCCATCACCATTTGCACAATGACATACAATAGACATAATCCTTGAAAACAAAAGATTTTAACCTATCTTCCATCAATAATTGACATAATAGGCTTAACTTTTGTATTTGTCAAAAGTCCATTCATTTTTTTATCAATACATGCATATCGACTTACGAAAGACTTTACTTTTGACAAGGTATGGGACAATCATAGTTCACGGACGCAAACACACATATCCCATAATAATTTGCAATATATAAAACCATAAAGATTAATACTGCAAAAATCATCTTCCAAAAAATTTAGAATTTAAACCAATAAATCTAAAAACATGAAGATGAAAACGTTGGACATAGCTATGTGTAGTCATAATAATGGCTATTCCAAATCTAGTAATCCTTCTTAAAAACAAGAATAAATTCTCATAAGAAGATTCCTAGGCATCAAAACAAACTCGTAATGCACATATAAGATGATTTTTCCGTAGAGGGTAGAATCAATCTTTTTCGCCCGGATTTACACCAAGAATAGTTACCAAAGGGGTATAAATTTTCTTAACAAAGAAGAACACAAAAAGTCATTAACGACTATCTACCATAGTTCACATAAAATGATTGTGAACATTCAAGAATCCCATAATAATGCGTGTTAATGCCCATTCTTGAATTTCCTTCTTTATGATTCACCAACAACATTCTTTTAAAAGATACAAATGAGCTGATAAGAGTAGTACTCCACGAATAACAAGTTCCCAAGTCCAAGAAGTGGAACAAATGCAACGAAACAGAGCAAAACACTCAAGAACAAGAGAATGGACAAAAACCAATCATAACTCATCAAAATACACGAATTATCATATCCATTTTGAAGAGAATTCAAAGAGAAAGAGAATGAAAAAATAATTAGGTCATTCCGAATTCGGACGAAGAATTTACGGCCAAAACAAGTTTACCGAATATCGAAGTCTACAGGCAAGTATGCATACGGGTTTGCAAACGAATTTTCGTGACCTGGAGCAGTATGGAAACAAGTATGCGTACTTTATTCCCTGGATTTTGATTTTGAATGATGGTATGCGCACCAGGTATGTGTCCCATGAAGTCCAAACATCCCGAACTGTTATTTTCATACCTAACCATTTAAGAACCTTAAACACAGATCAAGCTAGGTAGAAATGAACGATAGGCAAGATCATTATAAGTACTCTAAGCAAATAAAAACACAAATTTTTCTCAAGTTTATAGACATACCTTTTTAGAAGAATCTAGTCGAATTCTAAAGCCTTACCGAACATAATATGTGTACCCCAATTCTCGTGCTTCCCTCACCGTATACATAACAAGGCATTCCTTGGTGAGGATGCACTTACAACACACTCAAGTTGTGTTGAGGTGAACAATGTCTTGCTCACCACAAGTGGCTTTTGGATTATCATGAAAGAGATCGCTTTTAGAAGCTTTCACATCCAAATCCATCTTTCCAAAGAACTCTTTAAGTTCCAACATCATGGATACTGCCTTCTCTATGGTTATAGAGCTTTCTGGGAGATCATTCCTTTTCACACTCAAAACATCATTGACTTTCTTTGGTATCCACTTCTGAGTGCGTTTAGGAACAATCGGAACCTTCTTCCTGTTACTCTCTTCAAGATTTCTCGAAAGAGAATTTGATTGACTATTCTTTTGCAAGTTAGTCTTTCTCCAATTGGGAGTATATGATCTTGTCTTCGCTTTTACGAAGTTATCCTTTTGATAACCATTACGATTGTGAAAAGGCTTCGTATGACGTTTATAGGCGAATCTAGGTTTATCACAGCACTGATTCCTTTGCCTAAAGGTTGGACAGTTACAACCTGTAACGTTAAGGGGATTAGTCTTAACATATGATCTTGGTTTCACAACTTCTTGTGATTCCCAAACAAGAACATCATGAAGTTTCTCATTCCTTATATGGAAACGACATCTCCTTTCCAGGTGACCTTTATTTCCGCAATAGTGGCAAACATAAGGAATGTTCTTACCTCATCCGTGTGTGCTGACTTTGGAGGTTCATATAATTTGCTTTTTCGAACCTTAATTGCCGGTGAAGGCATTTCACTTTTTCCATCAGTGGAAACCTTTTGTTGAGAAGAATCACTAGCCTTGACAAATTTTACCTCTTTGCTAATACTTGGAGCATTTATTCCCTTATAGCCCAATCCTCGTGTATCACGATGATTTTTACTTGCTCCTAGCATAGTGGTTAATTTGCTTGAACTAGTATTGAACTTTTTCAAGTCATCTTCCAACATCTTGATTTTATCAAGAGCAGCAGCTAAATCAGCCTCAAGGAGTTTTTCTCGAGCGAGACAAGCACTTTCTCTGTCATCAAAACTAATTTGTTGAGAGTTAGACCTTGCTTCAGATTCTGCAAGTTTCTCTTCCAACAAAAAGTACTTTTGATAAAGATTATCACATTCAAGTGACTTCATACGTAGGTTTTCCTCAGAATCCTTGAGGATCGATTCGTTAGAACGATTCGAAAAATAAACACCTGCGTAACATCTTCTCAATTTCTTGTTTTCTCGAAAGAGAGGAGTCAGAAGAGGTGAGACATGAGAAATTGTAATCTTCTTCATATTCCACGAATCAAAAAACTTAACATACTCTGAGACTTCCTCATCAATATCTCTATCAATATCTGAATCACCTTCATCAGAAAGTTCATCCAACTGTTCTTCTAGGAGAGTTTCCCAATCAACAGTTTTTACATCAAGAGAATGTTTAGATATTGACTTGGATGTGACAGTTCTCTCAGGTGAATCCAAGCTTTTAGAATTATCTGGTAATTTTTGAACTGGTACGTTATTAGAGATAGACTCGTCCATATAGTCAGATTACTAAAAACACAGACTTGTAAGGTCTTTAAACGTGTTTGCCTGCTCTGATACCAATTGAAAAAACGGGGGTACAACAACCACACCCAATATTTCTATTAGAAATCTTTATGGACAAACTCCAATATACTTTCTAGAGAATCAACTAGACAGTCAGACTCAATCTAGATAAAAGTATATTAAAGAGTTTATATCACAATCTCTCGATTTGATATATACTCAAGCAAATATAAATCTGCGAGTCTTTATCAAATACTAGAGAGATAACTTGGATGGTACCAAAGACCAATATCCAAGTGTCAATCAATTTAAATCAACAACCAAAAGGTCGGATAATCTAATTGATTGAACAATGCACAACCTGTGATATTTCAATTATATAACAAAATATAATGCGGAAAAGAAATAATACAGACACTAGAATTTTGTTAACGAGGAAACCGCAAATGCAGAAAAATCCCTGGACATAGTCCAGATTGAACACACATTGTATTAAGCCGCTAAAGACACTAGCCTACTCCAAATTAACTTCGGTCTGGACTGTAGTTGAACCCCAATCAATCTCACACTGATCCAAGGTATAGTTATGCTCCTATGTCTCTGATCCCAGCAGGATGCTACGTATTTTATTCCCTTAGCTGATCTCACCCACAACTAAGAGTTGCTACGACCCAAAGTCGAAGAATTTAACAAACGAATCTTTATCACACAGAAAAGTCTACAGTAATAGATAAATCCGTCTCCCACGAATATACCTACAAGTTTTGTTCCGTCTTTTGATAAATCAAGGTGAACATGAACCAATTGATAAACTAGACTTATATTCCCGAAGAACAACCTAGTATTATCAATCACCTCACAATAATCTTAATCGACGCAACGAAAAAGATATTGCGGAATCACAAAAGATGAAACGAAGTGTTTGTGATTACTTTTATATCTTGCATATCGGAGATATCAATCTCAAGCCAATTATTACAATTGTACTCGTATGATGGAAACAACAAGATCAGATCACACAACTACAAGAAAGTAGTATCGGTTTGGCTTCACAATCCCAATGAAGTCTTTAAGTCTTTAACCTGGTTTAGAAGAAGAAACCAAAGGTTAAAGAAGAATTGACTCTAGCTTAGCACAACTAGTATCACACAGAAGGTGCGGGGATTAGGTTTCCCAGTTGCTAGAGTTCTCCCTTATATAGTCTTTCAAATCAGGGTTTGCAATCAATGTTAGCTTGGTAACAAAGCATTCAATATTCACCGTTAGATGAAAACCTCATTTAGATTCAAGCTAATATCTTTCAACCGTTAGATTGAAAACTAGCTTGTTACACACAAATGAAATGCACGTTTCTAGGCTTGTGTAACCGTACCCAAGCTTGTACATTTGTTGGTTCAAAAATAGTCAACCAAATGGTTAGCCATATGATCACTTTCATATCGACCATATTCTTCTTCACCATAACTAGTTCAAATGACTCAAATGAACTAGTTAGAGAGTTGTTCAATTGCAAGGAAATATTATGTAACTACACAAGACACAATCGAAGCAAAAACGATTTGATTCACTCAAATCGGTTCATGAACTATATAGCCACGGTTTGCAATTTGCATTCCTTAGTTTATATAAAAATAATTTCACAAACATCGTTTTTAGATATAACCTACTCAAGTTCGCGGACTGGGTTCGCGTACTTAAGTTCCCGGACGGAGTTCACAAACTCCAGCAGAAATTCTCGGGACGAGAACTTCCGCCAGTTCGTGGACTTGGCTCACGCTACTATGCCGGTTCTCTTGATCAACAAATTTCGCAAACTTAGGTTCAAGGAATAAGGACTTATACATATATGTGTTTCCACAACAGTGCTTATATCCTCCAATGATTATATAATCTAAACTCTTATTTCAATCATTGAAACATTCTTAGAGGACGTTGATATTCTATAGTTATTCACAAACTATTTTTCGTCAAAGTAAGCAATTTTCAAAGTGATTGAAACTTGTTATGACTTTCGTCACTAGGTAAAGATGAACTTGGCTAAAGCGAAAGCTTACCAACACATATTTTGAGAAATAGACTGGCGAGATAAACTCGGCTCGAAATAGCAAATGTGTATAATCTAAGTCTATATAGCAAATCGACTTTTGTCTCAAGATAGGAGATGAATAGACTTTTGAGTGATAGATAAGTTCAAGTCTCCACATACCTTTTAGTCGATAAAGATCCACCGGTTCCTTGAGTAGTCCTTCGTCTTGTATGATGATTGCCATGGAGTTCTTGAGCTCAACTACACATTCTATCCTAGTCCGAGACCTTAGCTATAGTAGACTAGAAATCAAGACTTATAGTTTTGATCACTAACATTGACAAACATGCTTGAGATAGCAACGCATGCGAGTTCGACCGAGCAATGCTCTAACAGTATGCTTTCGCTTTAACCAAGTTCATCTTATATTCTTGACGAAAGTTAAAAGATGATCATGTGAAAATCACCTGGTAACATCTTACATGATTTGTGTGAGATAATCGTTTGATGTAGACTCAGATCGTTTCATATTGATCATTCGATCACTTGAAAATCGCTTTGATGCTAATAGTTTGTGTGAGACAGCTATTGTCGTCTTCTAAAAATGTTAAAATGATTGAAATGGTAGTTTAGAACACTTAGCCATAATTGTATTATGTACACATTATGCGTACTTGCATATGTGTTGATCCAAGACCGGAATGTAGTATGCATACCCGTATGGATTCTGGCGAGGTCAGGTAAAGTCCGGGAGCTAAAGTATGCTTACCAGTACGCGTACTGGCGAAGTCAGTTGAAGTCCGGGTACTATAGTATGCGTACCAGTACGTTTATTGGATAGCGATTGTGTGAGCTAACACTTGTAGCTTCTCATGTAATTGACAGAGACTACCGGTGTGCTTACAGGAACTTTAAAGAAAACACATTGCGAGGTCGTTTGCAATTTATTTCAGAATATGTTCTTATTTACCATTTTCCATGTTATCATTTACCATATAACCAATTTCAGAATCAATGGTAATCATTGAATGCACAAAATTATTAGGTGGTTTCAGGATAGATGTGAGTGAACTGGCGTTCTTATTTGGCGTTCTTATTCGGAACTCGTGAGCATCCTAACTCTTGCCTACTCATGGAAACAAAATTTGGATGAAACATGTTGTTATAACAATGCGTTGGAGAAAATAAAAGGTAGAAGAAATAGAGCAGTTGATAAATGCAATATGTATTGGGGATTTAAGAAGGGATCTTGCAGTATTTATGACCAAGAAACTAAAAGAGCTAAGGGGGATGGATAGACGAGAGAATCAAGGAGGAGACGTAGAAATTAAATGTGTTAACCAAATCAACAGCGCAGCATAATCCTACCATTAGAACAATTTGGTTAGTGATTTTCTTTCTCTCAAGAACTGCATGATTGGATTTCATTTTTCTTGATTATCTTCAAGGTAGGAACTCAAAATAAAGAACAACCATGACTAGCATTATGGCCAAACCAGAGGTTCAAGGACGGATCATGGCAAGTATAATATGCTGGCTTCTAGGAGTTGGGTGCCTTCTTTCTTGGAACAGTATTGTGACAATACAAGATTACTATCAATACTTGTTCCCGGCATGTGTATTATCGTCGTCTAACTTTTGCTTTTACTCTTGTATTGTATGTAATGTCTATGTGCTTTGGGGGTATGCAACATAGAAATAAAGCTAAAGGAGGAGACAGATCAACTAGCTACTGGACTTACAATTTTTTCTTTTGTTGATGCAGGATTACCATTCGGCTAGAGTGCTCCCAATTGTTTATGAACCTGTTGTACGAACAGTTACTGCTATACTATGAGGCAACACTGAACACAAGAAAGCGAATTATTTCCGGATTTCTACTTGTACTTATGAGTAATGCAGCAATTATAGTTGTAAGTAGTCACCTCCTCTTGTATGTTATCATGCACCAAGCTGTTTCGTATTTTTGTTTGTCAAACATTTTGGCTTTAAATTCGTGTCGCTCTTCTGTTTGTTTCATAGTTGGACCTAGCAACATCTGGAGGTGGGGGGCTTGGGAGGTTCATCGGTCTCTGCTCAATTGTTGTAATTGTTATGCTGTTGTGTGCTATCCTCTATGCATTTGTCTTCGGGAAACTACCGATTGTCAAGTACCACAGATCAAAGGCAGCTTCTGAAGGGTCAAAAACAGTTGCAGTTGATTTGGTTGCGGCTGGCATGGAAATGCAGCAAATCGGAATAAGAAAGGTCATCCTGGGTGCAACTGTGTCTCGTTTCATGCTCATCCCATGTTTCTATTTTACGTCCAAGTATGGAAGCCCAGGTTGGATGATCTTTTTGACATCATTCTTAGGATTAAGCAACGGATATCTCCCACTCTGCGCCTTTACAATGGCACCCCAGGGTTACAAGGTTGGTCAGTTCATATACTTGAGTAATTATAATTCTGTTTTTTGTTAAAATGTCGTTTCTGTGCTCATCGCTCTCTGCATTTACAGGGTCCAGAGCAAAATGCGCTGGGGAATTTGTTTGCACTTTTTCTGCTTATAGGCGTTACTCTTGGTATAGCATTAAATTGTGTTGGAAAAAATTGGGTTTCACAAAGGATGAATGAATCAGAGAAGAAAGTGTTGCACTCCAAAACTTTCAAGGCTTGTATAAATTTCTTTTAGACAAATATTTCTACCCTCCCAATAACAATTGGCGATTACAACAGGTATGCGAAATATTGCCTTCAGGATACAATGAAAGCCCTGCAACGAAAACTGAATTCAAGGTTTGTACCCCTTGATTCAATCAAGAACACACAAAGAGATTTCTGATTTCTGATGATGCTTTTTTGAAACAGAGAAAACAGATTGATTTTTCTTATATGTTTAAACGAAACTGGGAGAAGCTATTTATAAAGGGTTTTGCACCTGTTGGGAATAGGTTTTTATTCGCCAACAGGTTTCTATTCACGAAACGTCGGGTTCCTTCATCAACAGACATCAATGGTGTCTTTTGGATTCGAAATTTTCGAACAGGCTTTTATCGGCCAAATAAAACCGTCAGTTCAAAAAATTCTTCCGGGGGCGTTGCCCCCTTGAAACCCCCACCAGGGGCGGTCTCCCCTGGACCCCCACGACCTGACCTGTCAGGTCGACCACAGCCTGGGGGGCGATGCCCCCCAGGACCCCCCTTTGGTAAGCGGTGTTGAAAATATTCCAACATTCTCCCCCTATTTTCAAAAACCATAAAACAAAGTTAAAACTTTTAAATCAGAGTGACTGCATCACCGAAGTGACTGCCTACGTACCCGAGTGGGATCAAGCCAACGTAGTTCAAGCACAATTGAGACTAAGCATCATCGTTGAAATCAACACATAAATGATAGGTATCTTTTGGATTTGAACCTTCACTTAGTGTAAGAAACTCAAAGTCTTATCGAGGTTCTATGGTGAAACCAGTCTTGAACCAAGTACCCCTTATGATAAAACCGGAGTCTCCACACATATTGATTTCATAAAATCATGTGTTCTGTAGCCAAGCACGTTAATGGCCATGTGCTTATATCCTTGTTCATGAGTCTTCTTTAGAGAACGGTCTTCTTCTCTTAGGAAACGGCCTTATTTCCATACTCATATAGGTAAGTCTCGAAGGTGTTTCTGCGATACACCTTTTACTAATCATAGACTCATTAAGGATTTACATCCATCCTATTTTCTTGCAGAAACCAGCACTAATAAGAAATGGGAAGTTTTTATATTGTGCTCCATAATCTACTTCCATAACTTGTTGGTACCACATTGAACCTTGTTTATCCTTTTCAAAACATAGGTTGGGTTTCTGCTATGGGAGATCAAACTTCCTTCACAGACCTTAGTCCCATTTCTTTCCTTTTTATTGAAACCACTGAACTTGGTAGACTTTTCGTAAATGGGTCTGCCAAATTCCTCTTTGATTCAATAAAGTTAACCGTAACTACTCCCCTCTTGAGTAGTTGCCTAACCATGTAGTGTCTAAGACTTGCATGTCTAGACTTTCCATTATAAGTCTTATTAGAGACATTATAGATTGTAGCTTGATTATCACAATTAATCAAGACCGCCGGAGTTGGCTTCTTCCAAAAATGAATCTCCATAAGTAGGTTTCTAAGCCAATCTGCCTCCTTACATGCATCAGTTAAAGCTATCAATTCTGACAACATTGTTGAATCAGAAATACAAGTCTGCTTCTTGGAACTCCAAGACACAGCAGCACCCCCTAATGTAAAAATCCATCCAGAAGTTGACTTGGAATTTGATTCTACATTGTTCCAGTTAGCATCGCTGTACCCCTCTAGTGCAGCGGGATAGCCTTGGTAATGCAAACCAAAATTTATTGTTCCTTTCAAGTAAGCCATAACTCTTGAAACTGCTTTCCAGTGTTCATATCCTGGATTACTTGAGAAACGACATAATATTCCCACGGCTTGGGCTATGTCCGGTCTTGTGCAATGCATAGCGTACATAAGACTCCCAATAACACTAGAATACTCAAGTTGAGCATGAGTACGGCCGGCTTGGGTATGTCCGGTCGACCACAGCCTGGGGGGGCGATGCCCCCCAGGACCCCCCTTTGGTAAGCGGTGTTGAAAATATTCCAACATTCTCCCCCTATTTTCAAAAACCATAAAACAAAGTTAAAACTTTTAAATCAGAGTGACTGCATCACCGAAGTGACTGCCTACGTACCCGAGTGGGATCAAGCCAACGTAGTTCAAGCACAATTGAGACTAAGCATCATCGTTGAAATCAACACATAAATGATAGGTATCTTTTGGATTTGAACCTTCACTTAGTGTAAGAAACTCAAAGCCTTATCGAGGTTCTATGGTGAAACCAGTCTTGAACCAAGTACCCCTTATGATAAAACCGGAGTCTCCACACATATTGATTTCATAAAATCATGTGTTCTGTAGCCAAGCACGTTAATGGCCATGTGCTTATATCCTTGTTCATGAGTCTTCTTTAGAGAACGGTCTTCTTCTCTTAGGAAACGGCCTTATTTCCATACTCATATAGGTAAGTCTCGAAGGTGTTTCTGCGATACACCTTTTACTAATCATAGACTCATTAAGGATTTACATCCATCCTATTTTCTTGCAGAAACCAGCACTAATAATAAATGGGAAGTTTTTATATTAGTGCTCCATAATCTACTTCCATAACTTGTTGGTACCACATTGAACCTTGTTTATCCTTTTCAAAACATAGGTTGGGTTTCTGCTATGGGAGATCAAACTTCCTTCACAGACCTTAGTCCCATTTCTTTCCTTTTTATTGAAACCACTGAACTTGGTAGACTTTTCGTAAATGGGTCTGCCAAATTCCTCTTTGATTCAATAAAGTTAACCGTAACTACTCCCCTCTTGAGTAGTTGCCTAACCATGTAGTGTCTAAGACTTGCATGTCTAGACTTTCCATTATAAGTCTTATTAGAGACATTATAGATTGTAGCTTGATTATCACAATTAATCAAGACCGCCGGAGTTGGCTTCTTCCAAAAAGGAATCTCCATAAGTAGGTTTCTAAGCCAATCTGCCTCCTTACATGCATCAGTTAAAGCTATCAATTCTGACAACATTGTTGAATCAGAAATACAAGTCTGCTTCTTGGAACTCCAAGACACAGCAGCACCCCCTAATGTAAAAATCCATCCCGAAGTTGACTTGGAATTTGATTCTACATTGTTCCAGTTAGCATCGCTGTACCCCTCTAGTGCAGCGGGATAGCCTTGGTAATGCAAACCAAAATTTATTGTTCCTTTCAAGTAAGCCATAACTCTTGAAACTGCTTTCCAGTGTTCATATCCTGGATTACTTGAGAAACGACATAATATTCCCACGGCTTGGGCTATGTCCGGTCTTGTGCAATGCATAGCGTACATAAGACTCCCAATAACACTAGAATACTCAAGTTGAGCATGAGTACGGCCGGCTTGGGTATGTCCGGTCGACCACAGCCTGGGGGGGCGATGCCCCCCAGGACCCCCCTTTGGTAAGCGGTGTTGAAAATATTCCAACATTCTCCCCCTATTTTCAAAAACCATAAAACAAAGTTAAAACTTTTAAATCAGAGTGACTGCATCACCGAAGTGACTGCCTACGTACCCGAGTGGGATCAAGCCAACGTAGTTCAAGCACAATTGAGACTAAGCATCATCGTTGAAATCAACACATAAATGATAGGTATCTTTTGGATTTGAACCTTCACTTAGTGTAAGAAACTCAAAGCCTTATCGAGGTTCTATGGTGAAACCAGTCTTGAACCAAGTACCCCTTATGATAAAACCGGAGTCTCCACACATATTGATTTCATAAAATCATGTGTTCTGTAGCCAAGCACGTTAATGGCCATGTGCTTATATCCTTGTTCATGAGTCTTCTTTAGAGAACGGTCTTCTTCTCTTAGGAAACGGCCTTATTTCCATACTCATATAGGTAAGTCTCGAAGGTGTTTCTGCGATACACCTTTTACTAATCATAGACTCATTAAGGATTTACATCCATCCTATTTTCTTGCAGAAACCAGCACTAATAAGAAATGGGAAGTTTTTATATTGTGCTCCATAATCTACTTCCATAACTTGTTGGTACCACTTTGAACCTTGTTTATCCTTTTCAAAACATAGGTTGGGTTTCTGCTATGGGAGATCAAACTTCCTTCACAGACCTTAGTCCCATTTCTTTCCTTTTTATTGAAACCACTGAACTTGGTAGACTTTTCGTAAATGGGTCTGCCAAATTCCTCTTTGATTCAATAAAGTTAACCGTAACTACTCCCCTCTTGAGTAGTTGCCTAACCATGTAGTGTCTAAGACTTGCATGTCTAGACTTTCCATTATAAGTCTTATTAGAGACATTATAGATTGTAGCTTGATTATCACAATTAATCAAGACCGCCGGAGTTGGCTTCTTCCAAAAAGGAATCTCCATAAGTAGGTTTCTAAGCCAATCTGCCTCCTTACATGCATCAGTTAAAGCTATCAATTCTGACAACATTGTTGAATCAGAAATACAAGTCTGCTTCTTGGAACTCCAAGACACAGCAGCACCCCCTAATGTAAAAATCCATCCCGAAGTTGACTTGGAATTTGATTCTACATTGTTCCAGTTAGCATCGCTGTACCCCTCTAGTGCAGCGGGATAGCCTTGGTAATGCAAACCAAAATTTATTGTTCCTTTCAAGTAAGCCATAACTCTTGAAACTGCTTTCCAGTGTTCATATCCTGGATTACTTGAGAAACGACATAATATTCCCACGGCTTGGGCTATGTCCGGTCTTGTGCAATGCATAGCGTACATAAGACTCCCAATAACACTAGAATACTCAAGTTGAGCATGAGTACGGCCGGCTTGGGTATGTCCGGTCGACCACAGCCTGGGGGGGCGATGCCCCCCAGGACCCCCCTTTGGTAAGCGGTGTTGAAAATATTCCAACATTCTCCCCCTATTTTCAAAAACCATAAAACAAAGTTAAAACTTTTAAATCAGAGTGACTGCATCACCGAAGTGACTGCCTACGTACCCGAGTGGGATCAAGCCAACGTAGTTCAAGCACAATTGAGACTAAGCATCATCGTTGAAATCAACACATAAATGATAGGTATCTTTTGGATTTGAACCTTCACTTAGTGTAAGAAACTCAAAGCCTTATCGAGGTTCTATGGTGAAACCAGTCTTGAACCAAGTACCCCTTATGATAAAACCGGAGTCTCCACACATATTGATTTCATAAAATCATGTGTTCTGTAGCCAAGCACGTTAATGGCCATGTGCTTATATCCTTGTTCATGAGTCTTCTTTAGAGAACGGTCTTCTTCTCTTAGGAAACGGCCTTATTTCCATACTCATATAGGTAAGTCTCGAAGGTGTTTCTGCGATACACCTTTTACTAATCATAGACTCATTAAGGATTTACATCCATCCTATTTTCTTGCAGAAACCAGCACTAATAAGAAATGGGAAGTTTTTATATTGTGCTCCATAATCTACTTCCATAACTTGTTGGTACCACATTGAACCTTGTTTATCCTTTTCAAAACATAGGTTGGGTTTCTGCTATGGGAGATCAAACTTCCTTCACAGACCTTAGTCCCATTTCTTTCCTTTTTATTGAAACCACTGAACTTGGTAGACTTTTCGTAAATGGGTCTGCCAAATTTCTCTTTGATTCAATAAAGTTAACCGTAACTACTCCCCTCTTGAGTAGTTGCCTAACCATGTAGTGTCTAAGACTTGCATGTCTAGACTTTCCATTATAAGTCTTATTAGAGACATTATAGATTGTAGCTTGATTATCACAATTAATCAAGACCGCCGGAGTTGGCTTCTTCCAAAAAGGAATTTCCATAAGTAGGTTTCTAAGCCAATCTACCTCCTTACATGCATCAGTTAAAGCTATCAATTCTGACAACATTGTTGAATCAGAGATACAAGTCTGCTTCTTGGAACTCCAAGACACAGCAGCACCCCCTAATGTAAAAATCCATCCAGAAGTTGACTTGGAATTTGATTCTACATTGTTCCAGTTAGCATCGCTGTACCCCTCTAGTGCAGCGGGATAGCCTTGGTAATGCAAACCAAAATTTATTGTTCCTTTCAAGTAAGCCATAACTCTTGAAACTGCTTTCCAGTGTTCATATCCTGGATTACTTGAGAAACGACATAATATTCCCACGACTTGGGCTATGTCCGGTCTTGTGCAATGCATAGCGTACATAAGACTCCCAATAACACTAGAATACTCAAGTTGAGCATGAGTACGGCCGGTGTTCTTCATTAACTTGATAGTATGGTCTAAAGGAGTAGGTGCTGGATTGTCATCAAAGTGACCATATTTCTTGAGAAATTTCTCAATATAATGAGATTGAGTTAAAACCAACTCATCTCCCTTTCTTAGGATCTTAATTCCCAAGATTACATCAGCCTCTCCTAAATCCTTCATATCAAAGTTAGAACTAAGAAACTTCTTTGTTTCTTCCACAACAGATATGTCAGACCCAAAGATTAACATATCATCAACATACAAACAGAGAATCACACAACCAGAACTATCATGCTTACTATAGATACATTTGTCCGCATCATTCACCACAAAACCATATGACAAAACTACTTTATCAAACTTCTCATGCCATTGCATAGGGGCTTGCTTCAAACCATAGAGAGATTTCACTAACTTGCAAACTTTCTTCTCTTGGCCTGGTGATATGAAACCTTCAGGTTGTTCCATATATATCTCTTCTTCTAAATCCCCATTTAGAAAAGCAGTTTTGACATCCATTTGATGCACAACCAACTTATGAATAGAAGCAAGTGCAATCAAGCAACGAATGGATGAGATGCGGGCAACAGGAGCATATGTATCAAAGTAATCAATACCATGTCTTTGTTTATAACCCTTGGCAACTAGCCTTGCCTTAAACTTATCAACTTCACCATTAGCTCTCAACTTTCTCTTGAATATCCATTTACTTCCTATTGCTTTAGCACCAGGAGGTAAATTTACTAATACCCAAGTCCCGTTAGTCAAAAGCGAATGCTTTTCATCATTGATGGCTTCTTTCCAGAAATTTGCATCTCTAGAACTCATGGCTTCAGCATAAGTTTTAGGGTCATCATCAGTATGCATAACATACTGGTTAACACTAAGAATTCTATTCTTATTTGCCTCTACAAGGTAATAAATAAAGTTTGGATCAGGCTTTTTCTCAATCCTTCCTCTCTTACTCCTTCTAGGTTCGATATCTTCAGTAGGCACTGAAATATCATTGTCATGAGTAGGAGAGGGATTTTCATCATTGTTATCAATCTCCATAGGTTCTAGATCAGGTAACAATGGATTCTCCATGGGTTGCATTTGAGAACTGTTCCTATTTAAGTTCTCAAAGAATTCCACATCTACAGATTCTATAATCTCAAAAGTGTCAATGTTTATAAATCTGTAGGTGATACTATTAAGAGAGTATCCCACAAAAGCACATTTATAAGCCCTGTTTCCCAACTTTGGTCTTTTGGGATCAGGCTTTCGAACATATGCTAAACAACCCCAGACTTTAAGTCTTCTCAAGTTTGGTTTCCTCTTAAACCACAACTCATAAGGAGAAACACTCTTCTTTTTCAAAGGAATTCTATTCAAAATATAACATGCAGACAACATAGCTTCTCCCCACAAAGAATTAGGCAAACCAGAACTTATAAGCATGCAATTAACCATATCAATCAAAGTTCTATTTTTCCTTTCAGCCATACCATTTTGTTGAGGTGTGTAAGGTGCAGTACGTTGATGAACTAATTGGAATGTGGCTCATTGGTAAAGGCTGGTGATTCTTTCTTTGAATCCCCAAATCCCTTGTTGTTTCTACTTACGACTATGAAGATAGTCGTCCCTGTAGCCTACTTGAAATGTACTGAGATTTTCTTTTTCCGGATGATAAAAGAATTGGTTTGAGAGTTGAATTTGGATTTATTTATTTTTTTGAACGTACCATCCAACTGGTTCACAGTTTTTGTCCTCAAAAGACTCATGAAGATCACTCCTTAATGTGCTCTGAGTATGAACGTGTGATAAGCGCTCAAAAATAGTCCCACATCGAGGGATACGATTGTGAGAACTGTGTTAATATGCTATTAGGATTGGAATGTTGAACACCAATTGACCGTGAATTGGATGCTCAAAACTAATAGCAAAAAAAGTTTATCAAAATTGATGGCAGTCTTGCGATTGCAGCAGCATAGTCCTACATGGGCTATCAGCTAATTCAACTTCAAACAATCAAACTTGAGCCTCTCCATTCACAGCTGATTGGTTTTGTTTTTTTTACCAAAAATTTAGTTTAGTTTTGTGTGTTCTTGCACACAAGAAATGAATTGTGAGATGTTTAGCTGCAGTTGGATTCAGCCTAACTGGTAGTACAAGTCATGTTGACTCTTCCATGCTAGACAAATTTTGGGACCTTGAAAATGCATGGCTGGTAGATGCATCATGTCATTGATCGACCTTTGTTGTGATATCATATTCATTTTCATTTGATGATACAGTATTGTTTCTTGGGTAATTTCATTCTCCTATAAATTTGGCAGCTCCCTAGGCTATATCGGCACAAAAAAGAGTCCAATTTTTCCTATACTAAAAAGGGAAATTGAAACAAATCAGGAAGAAAGTATGAAGAGAAAAGCTTTACTTGTAGTGATGGTCTTAGTGATTGCTTTGCTAGCAGAGCATGCCACAGCCAAGTCTGGGAGGCCTGCAATCCGGTCAAACCTGGCAAGCCTCCAGGCAAGGCTCCGGACAAGCCACCACCAAACAAGGCTCCTGTAAAGCCTGGCAATCCGAGCAAGTCTGTCTGTTACACATCAACTGCTTATCAAAAAAAGTGTTATCTCGTAGGTAAACCTTAAAGTGTTATCTCCAGCTTTTTTCACCGCCGGTATTGCTAACGAAAGGGGTTGCATCTCTAGTTGCATGACTACTAAGTGTAGCGGTATTCAAAACGATGTTTGAGCTGTAGGAGGGAAGGAATTCCACAGCTGTGCTAATTCTTGCACTACTGTCTGCATCAAGGCTCACTAATTAAGCTTTTAGTGGCCAGGAAACGGGAAAATAGCCCCGATATAAGCATGTTACCAGCTGAAATATTAAAATAAAAAACTACACTATATTCCCTGCATTCCTGAGATATATATCTACCAACCATGCAAAAGGAGAGACGCTAAAGTCTAAACCAAGGAAAAAAATACAAGGACAGCAAAACTACTCCTAGGCCAGACATCGATGTTAGAGACCATTTTTACCAAGTAAATGCTACAAAAATATCTTGCTATGATATGAGAAACAAAACGCAGATTGAAATAACTCAGACAACCAAAACTTTTGAGTACCAATAAAAGTACATGACTCAAAATATAGCAACTAGATTTTGGCCAATATGTTGGTAGAGCTTAACATCTGTTTTCCAGTGGTTTAAAATGTAAAAACTCTCGATAGCCTACTGATGCATTCCAAGAACAACAAAAGAAAACTAACAAGCTCTTGGTGGTGTTCTTCTATGTGTTGGTGGCTCTGGTGTAAATCTGCTGGCTGGAATGAGCTGAAACCATCCTGATCAAACCCTTCGCTACCAAATCCCTGATTGCCCTACGAGCTAGGGATCCATTAATCTGAGAGCAAATAGAGAAAAGAAAATGAGTTAAAATGAGTTACTTTTCAGTGTGGATTCCACGGATACTAGAGAACCAGATAAAAAAGATATTCATTGCTTCTACTGACACTTAAACATCCATAACCGAAATTAAAAAAAAAACTATGCTTCCACTTTTTATGCCGCCATCTATTTCGCATATTGCATTGATAAAAACATGCTTGTTCCAATTTCAGTAAAATTGAAGGTAAAAAAAAAAGGGGACCAATTAGAACTACTTGTGAAAAAACAGTTGGAAAATCAGAACTATTTGTGAAAAGAGAAAGAAGATGTTGAAGAGCAACAATCAGATCGTCAATCAATTAATGGACGTCTGAAACGATATTCTCACCAAATTTTTCTTCCTCCGTATCTCACAGGGAGAGATTTATAGCTCTGACTGTATAAAGAAACAGAGGTTTTCAACTTGCAATAGACACACACAAAAAGTGATAGAGAGAGAGGAAAAGCTTAAAAACAGAAGGCAGGTGAGATTATTGGAAAATCAGAACTAAGGCACTGTAATTATCCACACAAACACAGTTAGAAGCTTTGCACTATCTGGAAAATGATGAAAACTAAAGAACAACTTATGGGAAAGTAATGACAAAAGGAAGGCATCACAGAAACCCCCATTGCAGTCCGAAAATGAGAACTAAGATACTGTAATTGTCCACACAAATATAGCTAAAAATTTAGCACTAGCCAGAGAAAATCATGAAAACAAAAAGACAAACATAAGAAACCAACACATGAGGAGTCAAAAAATACTGAATCATGGATTAGGTATCACAGTATCCCCAATTGCAGTTTGGAAAATAAGTTTCCAAGTTCCAAATAACGAAAGTTCTAGATATCATCACAGCCCAAAGCAAACACAAGAACATTTATTCTTCCCTTTCCCTCTATCCCAATATTAATAGAAGAAATAGATCCATCATTTGTCCCTTTTCAAAGTATAAATAGTTTCCTTCTACCTAATTCTACATTATAAACATAAACTTATTATACTACCACACTATTAGCAAAATCAACAACATACATCTAACTAAGATAATCAACAAAACCATGGATTAGGAATTTAAGTACTGTAAAACAAGCCAAATCTAAGCGCACGATATCATTTTTCTACTCTGAAACGTCTAGAGTAAACGATTTACGAAGATAAGAGATGAAGAGGAGTTAAGAAGAATAGTACCCTAAGTCTGTCAGACAAGACTGAAGGAGTAATAAGCTTGTACTTGGGTGCTTCTGAAATAAGCTTATCATAACTTGCTTGATCAAACAAAACCATGTTGTTCACCTTCTCCTTTTGCTTTCCTTTGCTCCATTTCTACAGATTTGCAACTTTGTTTATCAGTAATCAACAAAACAAAAACACAAAATCCCTAAAAGAAAACCTATAACGAAGATCTGAAATGAAAACAGAACAGAACGAAACCCTGATTTGATTACCTTCTTCTTCTGCTTGCCTCCGCCAGATTTGGCTGGTTTGGAAGACGGTGGTGGAGCTTTCTCTTTCTTTGGTGCCATTTTCGATTGATTTCTCTAGGGTTTGCTTCGGACCTCCAACGAGATGTGGAGAGAGTGTTTTCTTCTTATTTGGAGAGGGAGAGGAGGCAAGCAGTGATAAAACTAGGGTTTTGTAGCGGAGAAACAATGCTGATGGACTGGGCCTGGATGGGCCAAGCTAATGACAGATGGGAGATTTGTTGGTTGGACTCCGTAACTTTTGATTTTGATTTTAGGGTCCAGCGGTCAGGGGTGAGCAAAAGAAACCTGTTTTGAGGCATACTAAATGATGACGCCATCTAGGGTATCCTTATAAGGGGTGTTTATCCATATTAAAATTATTAGGTTACCCTTTAATTAGATTAAATCACATAAATAATTTTCAGTTTAATTAAAAACTTAAACTAAAATTGGTTAGATTACTTAAATACCCTTTGACCAAATTAAAACCTAAACAAAAATCAAATCAGTCAACATTTCTTCTTCTTCATTCTTTCCTCTTCTTCATTTTTGCAGCCGAAACCTCTCCATAAATCGATTAATTGTTCGATGAAAAATCTTTGATCGTCGATTAAAACCAAACTATAACGATGAGTAGAACGAAACGTTGTGCTAGAGATCTACTTCCAGACGTTCATGTTGGACTGCAATACAATCAAGCAAGTTCTAGGGCAAGCGAAGAACAAATCAAGTCGAGGGGAGTTGATTCACAAAATCCAGATTCGAATAACCCCCTAATGTATATTAGAAGGTATTTATTCAAACCCATCTTGATTTTAATTGTTCTTACTCTGTTTAATCGATATAATATGATTTCTTAAACGAAATTAGGGTTTTCAGAAGTGGGTTCGCCCAAATATTGGCGAAAAAAGAGACGAACTACTATATTTGTTCTTTATTTTTTGCTCTGTGGAAGCACAGTTCGGCCCAAAATTTGGTTTCCATTTTGAGACGAACTTAGACTATTTTGAAGTTCGTCTAACTCGACTACTCAGTATTTTAAGCGAACTTAGTAGCACTAATTGTTTGTCAGAAGAAGAAAACAAATGGTTGCATAAAGTTATCTTATATATGAACTTTGATTACCAATAGAGCTTCTCAGGTATAAAATTAGGATATATGTATAGGATACTGAGTGGTGTCATGGATTGGTGGGTTAAGAAGCTCAAGAAATTGAATGTTGATGTTTAGTTGTTACGGTGTTCTTGACTTCTTCATGTCTAGTGTCATTTGCAGAGAGTAAAGAAATCAATCTTAGGACATATGTATAGGATGTTGACTGGTTTCAAGGATTGTTGTGTTTAGCAGGCTGAAGAAACTGAATGTAAATTATCTAGTAGTTATGGTGCTTTCGACTTTTAAGAATACCAAGTCAAGAGGTGTCCAAACACTGGAAAATAATTCCATTGGATCTCGAATAGCTTGGTGGAAGTTGTGGAAATGAATTGGAAATTCATGATGAAAATCAGTAGAAAATCTTGTTAATGACAATTATGGTTCTGAAAATGAAAGTTTGCATGTTGTTGATCTGTGATTGTAAAACATGACAGTGAAGTCACGTCTTGTGTTCTTCTCATATGTGTGTATTGATTCTATTGTTGCATTAGCAATTTTCAGAAATACTCAAATGTTGGTTAGCTAGCGGACAAGATAAACATCTTTGTTACCAACAGGGCCAGGAATGAAGATTTTAGAAAGGTAGACTCTTATGGGTGATCTAATTAGATGTTGTAAGGTTAAACTCGTGTTTAATGTTCTGACTTTCGAGTTAACCTGCTATTAGGTTTGTGACTGTATGCTTAATGTTTGATTTCGGAAATACAGATTAGCAGTGGCGAACTGGCACTTGTCAATGTTGTTATTAATGCATTTTTTCAAGAGCTCTTAAAGAACAGCCTGTCCTTTTACATAGGCTTAAAATGCTCAGATGGTGCCATATATTATCTAGGAATTAAGGTATTTGTACTGATCAAATTATATGCAGGTTGAGCCGGTCTAATCTCTTAGTTTTAGAAGGATATGTGAATAAACCACCTGCTAAAAACTTTGATTTCTAAATATAATCCATGACACCGCTGCTATTTTTTTCTTCCCTTCCAAATATAATCCATGACACCACTGCTATTTGAGTTATTGTTTCAGTAGTTCTGAGTTCAGCCTATACTCATGTTTATTTTGTTTTATGTGTTTTGATTTATTTTATCTTTCAACCTGGTTCTATGTTTTTCATTCAGTTCAGTCTCTTAGATTAGTTTGTTTTCTACACATATGTGTGTGTAATTGGAATCATATGTTGTTAAACTTTGGCTAATTTCATATTTAGTGTTGGGAAAAGATGGTATCACCAAGCGCAACGATTTTCCTCCCATGTTTGTGGTTATTTTTTCTTGTTTTTCAGTTATCTAACATTTGGTCTGTTTAAGAGTTCTCACTGTTGATTGTTTAAGTCTCTGTGTGTTTAAAAAAAAGTTTTTGTTACTTTCTTTTTGTGTTAGGAAACAAACCAAAGGTGGTGGGAGAGTTGTAACTCAAAAGTACAAGAAGAATAGGTTTATGGAAGTAACCCCTTATAATGTTAGAACTCCGCAACCTCGAGTAGGAAACAAAAATTTGGGTGCACGTAAAAGAGGAACTACAACCTCCGATACAGAGGATGGAGAGACAGAGATACAACCAGAAGGAGAAGTTCATGGAAGTCAAGCTAACAAGGAAAGTACTACTACAACCAAAGAGACCGGAAGCGGAGGAGGATTACAAGGTAACACAAATAGAGATGAAGATGATGAATAAGATGAGCAACGAAGACAACGAAGGGCTGGAAAACAAGTCGTTGAAGATGGAGAAAACGAAGATGAAGATGATGAACAAGAAGAACCACCACAACCACAACCAAGAAAACAAGTAGAACCACAGAACGTTGTTAAACCACTGAAGACAAATCTTCATATTCCCGATGATGATTACGTAATACCTGCCCAGAGAAACGCCCCAATACTTGGTCTTCCTCAAGATGGAGGAAAAGATTTGATTGGTTACAAGGAGTCGTGGGCAAAACGAATCTATGAGACTCCGGATCATAGGGGTGCGGTCAGAAATTTGAGACACCAAAGGGCTGTAGCTTGGGATTTGAAGAATGAAGTCGATGAGGCTCAAGCTATAGTTCATAGATCTGGTTTTGACGAATGAAATCGGCATTTGCATCCAATGGTCGCTTGTGATGAAGGAATCCCCATGTATACGTCGTTCGAATGCAATATACTCCGACACCACCCTTTTGTCTCCTCTTGGACCCCCTCTCATCATTGCCTTGTAGAAGTTCTTGTTTCGGCGCAATGTTTGTAACAACTGATTCCGTATATACTTGATTTCGTCTCCTTGCCACTCCGAATTCTTCACCTCTTCAAAAGGTCCTAGTTTCCGTCGTGACATGATAACCGCAATTTCCATCCCCTCCGACAGCGTCCATGGTTATAATGTAGTCACGAATAATTTCGGGTAGTTCTTCCATGTAATTGTCATATATCATATTAGTAGGGCGCAAGTACTTACCATCCTTATTATTTTTTAGGTCCTTTCATTTTGCCCGCCGCATATATAGGCTTATTTTCCTTCGTCTTGATTTGTTTCCCCATTTCTTGCGAAGGAAACATCTTCCCTTTGAGTTTAACGTCTCTTGGGGTATCATTTTGTTTACTTGTTTCTCCGTTATCTTTACTCGGACGACCACGTTTACTTGAAACCTTAACTTCTCCCAACTTCATCAATTCCTCAATTTCTATCTTTTCCGCTTTGTACTTTGCATCATGATTCTCAACTTCCGATGAATCTCTTTTGGTTGCCAACAACTTTTTTTTTGCTCTCTCCTTGTTTCGTTTCAATTTGGTACTTTTTCTACCTTTCCCCTCACCCTTTTCCGGTTCCAAAAGATCCTCCTCGGTGAAAGGATAAAGGACCGTTCTCAAGTTGTGATAAATGATTTGCTTTTGACCCCGGTATGAAGTTCGGTACTTCTCAGCTAATCTTTTCCCGTAAGGAGTATCCCAAATCTCTTCCTCGGGATCATCCGTGGGGAGAGGATCAAAACTCAATTGCTTCCAATAACTATCAATATGCTCAAAAGGTATAATACCATCCACGTATCGAGCTATTCGGTGACGACACAGAAGTCCCAATGGATTCTTTCATTTTACAAACACATACTTCATGAGGTTCATTCGCGTTCCAAGCTTTCATCAACTTTACTTCAAGCATAATTTTGTCAATACACAAATAGGATACCCGGTAAGTTTATCCCCTTAGCCAAGGATCGTCCCTATAATTTTTATGCTCGGAATAATATTCAAATTACGATGTAATTCTTACGATAACCATTTTGAAATACTCTTCTATTACCTCAAACACCGTCACAACCGAGTCAACTCTCCCAAAAAGGTTCTTCTTTAATCGATGATGAGCGGACTCTACCATACTTGTATCTTGGTTGTCGAAATGTTTGTATTTGTTTGTATAACAAGTCACGAACCTTTCTTTGTTAGGATCCAAATATTCGGTAAGCAAATAGGCAACGACATTTGGATACTCGGTGCCCCAATGCGCAACAAGTTCGTCACGTTTAACCCGATAATCATCTTCTGTAATTGACCACGTCAAAGCTTCCCATTCACGTGCGAAACAAGCCCACAACCTTTCATTCTCATCATAATCCTTCATAAATTTCTCCTTTTTCTTTTCTCGTATTCCATCCGGTAGTGCCTTAATATTCTCTAAGTCATTCATCTTAAGCGGTTGAATTATTGGTTGACATTTTTTCCTAACGTTGTTCCCTATATGAAAAGTACAAAGAAAATTATGGGTGTCCGGAAATACCTTATGAATGGCATACATCAAAGCGGATTCTTGGTCGGTTACAATCACCTTAGGAAGAGCATCCTCCCGAAACATTAACTTACATTACTCTAATGCCCAAAAATAACTTTCTTTCAACTTGTATCTTAAAAAACAAAAGGCCACCGTGAATGGTGCCTTGGTTGAGGTATGCCCAACTATGTTCAACAACGGCATCTCATATTTATTTGTCTTGTAGGTGCAATCCATTATAAGCACTTGCGGAAAACATTGGGTTAATTTAACGCAATCCGATTGAGCAATAAATAGATGTGTGACTTGGCCGAACTCATCAGATTCCTTTTGGACCATGTAGTTGTTATTCCCCGCCAACCACATCAATTGTTGCATCACTACCCTACCTTGCAATTCTTTCTTCCTCAAAGTACTTTTAGCGTTATAGATATTTCATAGAGTAGATTTGTTATCAGGGTCATATATCCGCCTTCAACATGCTTAGGATTTTAATTGGTGGCAATGTTTTATACATCTTACCTATTTTCACGTATTCATGGTCTTTGATTCTTGCAACTCTTGCATGTCCATGAAGATCAAGTGCACGTGGGTGGTTATGACGACAATCTATCTTTTTATTCATAGTCCAATAATATTCATCTTGGTTCTCTCCTATAGGGTTGAAAACGATATTTAAAGGGCATTTTCTTTTCTTCGTCATGGTCTTGTTCTTTCTCCCCGTCTTCCCAACATACACGGAACCCTTTTTATGCTTATCAACGTCTTTGTCGCTTCTCTCACAAACCATTTCAACCCGGTTTTTTCGGCTTTGTTGCCCGGTCACTAGCACACAGTTTATTAGCAATCCACGTTCATAAGCTCAAGCCTTTGCTTCCTCTTTACTTCCCCATCTCTACAGAAATACAAGGCCACATATATACTTAGTAAACATTTGGGATATATACTTTTTAACATATAAAATAAGACATCACTCAATTGGTTACCTACCAAGTCATTTTGGAAGTGATCTTGATTATCTTCGTGAATGGTATTAACATCCGAAGGTTGATTGTGCATTGGTTGAGGTTCATCCATCACAATCTACAAGAATACAGCGGGGTTAGATAACTCTAACTAAAAGTTAGGCTAATTCAAACATTTTAAACCAGAGCCAAACTAAGGAAATGCTCAGAGTAAAGTTAGGTACGGCTTATACAAAAATTTGGAAAATGAGACGAACATTACGATTTCAAAAGTTCGGCTTATAAACTGGATGTACAATAGAGACGAACTTTGGAATCGAGTAAAAATTTAAGTCACACAACAATGTTCGTCTGATACATTTTGGACCGAACATTACATTGTAACTCGAAAAAAAACAAAAAAATAAAAAAACAGTAGGTTCGGCAATCCAATGAAAGAGATCGAACAAGCCAAACTGCTCTTCCCGGGAAAAGTTCGGCTCTTATTTTACAGCCGAACCCAGTATTGAACTTCGTAAAAATTTGTAAAGATTCAACTTTTTGAAAGCTAACAAAAGGAGATTAGACGTCGTATACGAGTATACCTGTGTATTATTAGCATAAGGTTCTTCATCAATGTATTCGTCCTCTGGATTTGGCTCATAAAAACCATCATCTTGAGTTTTAGGTTGAGGTTGAGTTAAAGTTGGAGCAAAATCATTCTCATAATCCAAAAAGTTAGCCAAATCTGGATCATTATTGAAGTTGTTGTGTATTATATTGTGTCTACGAGATGAAGATTCACCTGGATCATCCATTTTGAATCACAAAAATCACCCAAATCTCAAAAACCCTAGTTTTTTTCCACTTCTTCTTCCTCTCTCAAAAACCCAACTCTCTCACTCAAAAGTCAGATTTTTTTTCCAACTAATATAACACTAACAACTTAACCTAGTCAATAATTAACATTATTAACTAATCATTATTATTAAAACTAATCATAATTATTAATACTAATTAAATAAGGGTAAATATGCCATTATAAAGAAAGGTAGATAAGGGGTGTGGTGTTTTTTATTTAGTGACCCTATTTTGGCATTATTCAGTATGCCTCAAAAAAACTCAGTATGCCTCAAAACAGGTTTCGAACAAAACCGCCATACTCACGGATTTTACCCGGACCAACCCAAAATTTAGTTGGGCATGGATTCACAATCCCAATGAAGTCGTTAAGTCGTTAACCTATAGGGTTTCGTGAAAAACCTAAGGTTAAGAAGAATCGACTCTAGTCACAACTAGTATCACACAGGAGGTGTGGGGATTAGGTTTCCCAGTTGCTAGAGTTCTCCTTTATATAGTCTTCAAATCATGGTTTGCAATCAATGTTACCTTGGTAACAAAGCATTCAATATTCACCATTAGATGAAAACCTGATTAGATTTAAGCTAATATCTTTTAACCGTTAGATCGAACTTAGCTTGTTATACACAAATGAAATGTACGTCATTTAGATAAGGTAACCGTACCTAAACGTGTACACTTAGTTGGTTCAACAATAGTTAACCAATGGTTATCCATATGAGCACTTTCATATCAACATTATTCATCTTTATCATAACTAGTTCAAATGACTCAAATGAAACTAGTTAGAGAGTTGTTCAATTGTTTATATTCTCATAGAAGTATACAAGACACAATTGAAGCAAAATCGATTTTGTTTCACTCGAATCATTTCATGAACATTATAGCCACGGTTTGCAAAAGATTGCATTCCTTATTATATAAATGTATTAGTTCATGAACAAACCGATTTTAGAACATAACCTACTTAAGTATGCAAACAAGTACGCATTCCTAAGTAGCCGGACCGAGTTTGGTTACGCCATTACGCGTACGGGTACACATACCACTTCACAATTCCAAACTCCAGTAGAAACTCACGGGACTTGAACTTCCGCCAGTACGCGTACGGGTACGCATACTTAGTTCCCGGACTTCCAACAACCAACCAGTATGCGTACCCGTGCTTCCCGGTTTTGGACTTTACACAAATGTGAATACACACTATGTTTATGTCCAAACATGGTTACATGTTTTAAACCCTCATTTGAACCATTGAAACATTCTTGGAAGACGACAATAGCTGTCTCACACAAACTATTAGCTTCAAAGCAATTTTCAAATGATCGAATGATCAATACGAAACATTCCGAGTCTACATCAAATGACTGTCTCACACAAATCATGTAAGATGTTACAAGGCGATTTTCACATGATCATCTTTTGACCTTCGTCAAGATTAAAAGATGAACTTGGTTAAAGCAAAAGCTTACCAACACACATTTCGAGAAATAGATAAGCGAGATAAACTCGGCTCGAAATACCAAATATGTATAATTGAGGTCTATATAGCAATACGACTTTTTGTCTCAAATAGGAGATAGAGTAGATATACTTTTGAGTGATAGATGAGTTCAAGTCTCCACATACCTTTTGTTGGTGAAGTTCCACAAGTTCCTTTGAGTAGTTCTTTGTCTTCATTCGATGAACGTCGTGGAGTCTAAAGCTCAACTACACTTACTATCCTAATCCGAGACTTAGCTATAAGTAGACAAGAAATCAAGACTTATAATTTTGGCAACTAAAATTGACAACCAAGCTTGAGATAGCAACGCTTGCGAGTTCGAGCGAGCAGTGTTGTAACACACTACACAATCTAGTAACGAGTTACAAAGGTTATGTCGATGTCGTAATTACGAAGTCCAGAAGAAAAGCATTATAATTCTTAATTCAATATACCTATATAAAGCACTTATCACAATTAGTAGTATATTGTTCCTTGACACTTTGATCACAATATGATAATCAAGTCCATTATACTAAAGTTTCACATATATAACTTTGCATGCTATGTTTTCAATCAGAAACAACTTGAAAGCTTACGATATATACATGGAAACAAGTAAAGTTATGTATTACTAACCTCAAGTGGAAGGATGAAGTTATCTTCGATATCGATATGTCTTCGGAATCTTCTGGTCTTCAGAGTAATACTTGTATGTCCCAACATTTCTAGATTTCCTAGTCTAACCTAGCGAAGTTGACTCTAGTAATCTAATCAAGCGACTTGTGAGTTTTGATACTAAAATATGACAACCAACCTTTATATACCAGCATTTGGCGGGTTCAACTGAGCAGTGCTCTAACATCATTCCACCATAATTAGGTTTTACTACCTAATGCTCAACAAAATACTATTTCAATTATGACTAAACACTAATTAATCATCCACACACCAATTGCTCTGCAACTGACTTTGGTGAATGCTCAATCAAGCATCTTGGCTCCACATGGTCGGTTCATCACCACCTATGTTCGGTCTCTCTCTCATCCATTGGTTGATTCCCATTCAATTATTCATTGATCATCCATTCGGTAGATAAAATATTTTGATTTTAGGGGTTGATGCCCATGTTGTTGCTTGGTTACGAACTAAAACTGTGTATGAATCCTAATTTTATATGTAATAGACTAATAATTACTCATATTAATTAATTAATATATAATTAATATTCATTGATCAAGCAATATTTTCTCTGACTATCAACTGCTTCATAAAGCAATACGTCAATTCCTTTGACTAGCAATATTGGTTTATCTACCACTGTGAAGCCGATCCTGCCACCAAGATTTATTTGCTCTACGAAGCAATATTTTATCAATTCAGTTATCAATTGCTCTGCAAAACAATATTTCATGTTGTTTCAGCTATTATTATTTTATTAGTTCATTAACCAATACTCAGTTGGTCCATTATCCAACATTCAATTGGTTCGTCAGTCGACCAATATTTTAATATTAAAATCTATTTGCTTTGTCATTTGACTTTCTCATGACATGCAATCAAGGATGAACATTCTATGATCATTCAACGACGATTATTTTCATATGATTTCCTATAACATGTTTGACATATCAAAGTGGTTTATGATCGATCTAGAAATCTCATTAAACATATGCTTATCAATTCAAATCATTCGACTATCATTGTTGCTTCAGCTAGCACAATGATATGCCACAATCATCAGTGACCCATCATACTCAAAGTTTATGGTCCACAAAGCATGTTGCTGTCTCAGCAGACACTTCATGCTTCATCCATCACAACCTCGAACTATGGACTATTTTAAAGTTCACCATTTAAGACTCATAGTCTGGATAGGTCAATAGTTGACCATAAAAAATACGTATGCAAAACATACTTTCACATGAGACATCAATTCATGTCACATGGGGGGATAGTCACTAGGGTTTTGTTTTGGTGCCCTACATCATGTGTGATGTGCAATACATCCACGATGAGAAATGTGAGTAAATCTTGGTGGCAGTTGAAGGAGTAAATTGAATAGTGGATGGTCCATCAACCAAGTCTCCCACGCAAAGTGGAACTGGTTTACACACGTTCTGCCACTTCCCTATTCTTCCACTCCTTTTCAACTGTCACCACTTATAGGAGATTGATGTGCTAACACTCTGCAATAAATAGGTTCCTCAACCTATGACTTTATAAAACAACTGAACTGAGTAAGATTCAACTAAGAAAAATCTATGACAGTCATTTATCAAGCAGTTACAGAATAGTTCTCTCGTGTTACATAGATAAATCATCTTCAATCAGTTAAACACATCACATCATTAATAGATCAATTTCCATTGATCTCGACACATTCTCAGCTTCCCTCCCTGCAGACCAACCATTCTCTTTCCTTGTGACCAAATTTAATCTGGAACGACCAGTATCTTGATTTAGGCCAGAGTCTTACATATTAGTCTCTTGAACTCAAAGTACTCCCGTGCAGTACATTTATTAAAGGTTTAGACGATTTGCTTCATCGAGCATATCGAGCACTTGCTTACTCCACCATTTTTTACCAAAAAACTAGTAAACCGTTTTTACCCGCAAACAACTGGCAATTAAATAAAAAATATTACGAGAGTCAAAAAACTATAAATCGATTAATAACCTGCAAAAAAGGCAAAAAGGAATTAATTATGTTTACCACAAGCATGAAATATGGCTTCCTCCATCATCCCAGTTTGGGGTTTAGCTCCTTATGTAGAAAACACTCTCAAAAGATTTATTCATAGCTCAAAAGGTGTTTATAAAGAAGAAATAAATAAAACAAAGGATTTGCAACGCTATATTGGCTTTACAAAACAGCATCAGCAGCGAAATTGTGCAACTCCGATTTTTCTCGACCCGCAGCTCTTTGTTTTACCCCCCCCCCCCCCCCCCCCCCCCC
>NC_039366.1:68186813-68188622 GCF_003573695.1 Papaver somniferum | reverse complement strand
TTTTCCCCCCCCCCCCCCCCCAACACTCTATATATCCTCTCTGCCTCCCGAGACTCTTATTTATACGCCACATACCCTTTTTCTCTCGGTCGGTGTAATATTGTTTTATTCTCCCAAAAGTCTCGGGAATATTTACTTTTAAACTATCTTCGAGCGTCTGCTGAGCTGCTCGTATCTTCTCTAAGTGATTTGACAACGCAAAATATTGTTAGAGCGTTGCTCGGTTGAACTCACAAGTGTTTCTCTATCAAGATTGTTGTCAAAACTATATCTTGATTTCTAGTGTACAATTAGTTAAATCTCGGTCTAGAATTAGGTAGTTGAGAAACGAACCAGTCATCATTTTCGTTCTACCGTTTGAAGGCGGAGATCAACTGAATCTTTTGGAGAACTTCATCAACAAAAGGTAAGTGAAGATTGAACCACCAAGTTATATTCACTTTTTTATCCTTGAGACAATTGTCGCATAACTAATTAGGCTAGCTTGCATATACAAGAATTTTGAGTCGAGAATTAATTATTTAGTTTACGAATTTCTCGAAATATAATGACTAAGCTTAATGAACATTTGTTCATACTTAATCAAATTTTGGTGGAGAACATATTATTCGGAACCAAATCATGATTCAATTTTATCATTCGAAAATAACCTGGAACAGTGATATGTGTCATTGATGTTATTCAGGAATGTTTCGAATTGATTGAGAGAAATATATAGCTACTATATTCGGAATATAAGACAGTATTATCAGTCTTACAAACTGAGAAAACTGTTATATGTCTGAAGCTGTATTACATGTACTTGTACACGTAGCGGGACAGCTATATATCGACTTTCATATTTGTGTGATATGCATATTCGTATGTACATCATGGGAAAATCTATTTGTTTCATGATCCGGATAGGTATTCATATTCGTATGCAAACCAATTCGGAACTGTGGTAAGGGAACCGGGTTAAAGTAATCAAACCGGTATGCTAGCCAACACAGTTCTATGTTCTAAAACCAGTTTAGTACCTAAACTGGTACGTGAACTGAAAAAGTTCTGTGAACTCCGGAACCGGTAAAAGTCATAAGTTTGCAAACCGGTACATGAACTGAAAAAGTTCTGTCAACTCCGTAACTTCGAGTTGCACCTAAGTTTGTAAACCGGTACGTGAACTGAGAAAGTTCTGTCAACTTCGGAATTCGGTTATTGCTTATAAGTTTGCAAACGGTCCGCATACTGTGACTCAGTCGACTCAAGAACGATTCAAGTAATTGTAACTTGTACATTTACCAACTATGATTATGATTCAGTTACAATCGAATTATTTCCATGAAATGATTTGCATTTGATCAATTCTCTAATTAACACTAGACTCGTTTGATCACATGATTGTGACTCAATATTAATGTCTTAGTGAACATGAAAATGAGTGTTAAGCATTTAAAGTTCAAATCGGCTAGTTTCGGCTAACCATGTTGGATATAGTCTTTATACACTATTCGGGTACAGTTTACCTAACTAGAGTGTATATCTTGTATATGTGATTAAGATTCAAAGTTTTCATCTAATGGTGAATATTGTTTGCTTGGTTCCAAAGCTATCTTAGCTTAAACCTAAAGCAACCTAGGCTTTGAAGTCTATAGAAGGGGAATTGCTGGCAACTGGGATCTTTGAATGCTGACACTACTTTTGGTGTGTCCTAGTTGTATCCAGAGTCGTCTGCTCCAGAAACCCTTTTAGGGTTTAGCGACTATAAAGACTTCATTTGTATTCGTGAAGCCAGGTCCAGTTGTCTTTTATATTGATAACTCGAGTATC
>NC_039366.1:68086761-68185813 GCF_003573695.1 Papaver somniferum | reverse complement strand
CCCCCACCTCCAGATGTTGCTAGGTCCAACTATGAAACAAACAGAAGAGCGACACGAATTTAAAGCCAAAATGTTTGACAAACAAAAATACGAAACAGCTTGGTGCATGATAACATACAAGAGGAGGTGACTACTTACAACTATAATTGCTGCATTACTCATAAGTACAAGTAGAAATCCGGAAATAATTCGCTTTCTTGTGTTCAGTGTTGCCTCATAGTATAGCAGTAACTGTTCGTACAACAGGTTCATAAACAATTGGGAGCACTCTAGCCGAATGGTAATCCTGCATCAACAAAAGAAAAAATTGTAAGTCCAGTAGCTAGTTGATCTGTCTCCTCCTTTAGCTTTATTTCTATGTTGCATACCCCCAAAGCACATAGACATTACATACAATACAAGAGTAAAAGCAAAAGTTAGACGACGATAATACACATGCCGGGAACAAGTATTGATAGTAATCTTGTATTGTCACAATACTGTTCCAAGAAAGAAGGCACCCAACTCCTAGAAGCCAGCATATTATACTTGCCATGATCCGTCCTTGAACCTCTGGTTTGGCCATAATGCTAGTCATGGTTGTTCTTTATTTTGAGTTCCTACCTTGAAGATAATCAAGAAAAATGAAATCCAATCATGCAGTTCTTGAGAGAAAGAAAATCACTAACCAAATTGTTCTAATGGTAGGATTATGCTGCGCTGTTGATTTGGTTAACACATTTAATTTCTACGTCTCCTCCTTGATTCTCTCGTCTATCCATCCCCCTTAGCTCTTTTAGTTTCTTGGTCATAAATACTGCAAGATCCCTTCTTAAATCCCCAATACATATTGCATTTATCAACTGCTCTATTTCTTCTACCTTTTATTTTCTCCAACGCATTGTTATAACAACATGTTTCATCCAAATTTTGTTTCCATGAGTAGGCAAGAGTTAGGATGCTCACGAGTTCCGAATAAGAACGCCAAATAAGAACGCCAGTTCACTCACATCTATCCTGAAACCACCTAATAATTTTGTGCATTCAATGATTACCATTGATTCTGAAATTGGTTATATGGTAAATGATAACATGGAAAATGGTAAATAAGAACATATTCTGAAATAAATTGCAAACGACCTCGCAATGTGTTTTCTTTAAAGTTCCTGTAAGCACACCGGTAGTCTCTGTCAATTACATGAGAAGCTACAAGTGTTAGCTCACACAATCGCTATCCAAAAAAAAAAAACGATTTTAGAGGAATAATTTGTCGCAATCATAACGGACAAATTATACAGGCAATAGCGTCCCCGTTAGGCCATACAACAGCAATTCATGCAGAAACATGGGGACTCCACCTGGCAACAAGAATAGCAACTCAACACCAATGGAAAAGTATTGTGTACACATATATCTCACTATCAGACACGTGTATATAAAAAGGTACGTGGAAAGCATGCAGGCCAAAACATCAAAACATGATGCGTCACGAAACACCGAATAAACCCCGAGGAGTTACTTTATCTCATCCCCAAAAGAGGAGCTAAGATCAACGGTGGAGAGAAAGTTAGCTGACACGGACTGACAGGGGCAGAAGACACTTGTCTGACACGAGCAGACCCCTCAACTACCCACATTAAACACTCTGAGCAGTGTACGTGTCGACCAACCTGTGGAACGAGCGAGGATGCCTCTGCGGGATCAAGGGGCAAACGCAGATCTCCGTGTGATGGACGCAAAGACACAAGAAGATAAGGTTCCAACGGTCTTCAGAGATGGGTCCCACGTTCTAACCTTATAAATACCCAATCTCCACCAAGAGGAAAGGGGATCGAAATATCAGGAAGGGAAGGAGAGAGAGAGAGAGAAATAGTAAGAGTAAGTTAATCCCTTAGAGGAGAGAAACATGTAAACCCCAAAAGTCATTCAACTATTCGTGTAACCGTGAAGAACATAGTAAAACAACAAACCCCGTGGATGTAGGCCTTAGTGCTGAACCACGTAAACCTTGGTCTTATTTACATTTCAGCACTTTACATTCATTTAGCTCCGTGCATGTTTACTTATATGTTTTGTTTTCCTTAAAATTTATATCCAATGCACAAACGCCACGCATGGAGTTGTTGGATGAGGCCATGATAAACCCGAAGGTTTTGAGCCAATGAATCAACACCAGGGTACCATCATCATAATCTCTTTAGATGATAATGATTGATTGTGAGCGTTCGGACCCCCTCGTGGTTTGTGTGCTCACAATTTGGCGCTAGAAACAGGGACTTCGTCCCGGTAAAAGATTTATCTTGTCCTGTGATTTCATTTTAATTTGGCATATGATTGCTCTGATTTTATCAGCTCGGACCGTATAGATCATTCGTTAACTGTATTATGTTCAAAAACCCACCTTTGGTCTTCGATAAGAGTTATTGTTCTAAGCGGGTTATTGTTCTAATCCATCGGATTTACAATTTTCGTAGTTTTTATACTAAGGATCTCCTTTAATAAAACTCTAACACGTATTTTATAGTCTGCGGGTATTAATTCCCTCTTGAAAAATTGTATTTCGCCAACTAACCCGCTTCACGCGGATATTCCCGTTTCTATTGTTTGAAATAACTTATGCAGAGAGAACGTGTTGTGAGTAAAGAAGGCAAGTTTACGCGAGATTTCATTATCAACAAAAGGGCACGTGATGGAAAAGACGCAGGAAGCAGGAAAATCCAAAGCTTTGTCAAAAGAAACACCCAGGACAACCCCGATCATCACCCGAAGCAAGCAGAAAGGAGATAAAGCTAAAATGACCAATCGAAGGCAAGATACTGCAGAAATCACTTCACCCATGAACGCTAATTCAGTTGCAGCGGCGGTTCTCAGAGCAGCAACGATAAAGTACGGGGAGGCTGCGGTAGTCCCGAAGGCTGCGGAGGCTAGCAATACCTTCGCCATGAGTCAACTTAATCAACCAAGAGAAAGGGTGGATGAATCCAGAACATTCCAACCCGCGCACCTTCTAACCTTTGGAATGCCGCTAACAAATAATCAGAATCAAACCATACCGGCGGCTCTGGCACCGCAGAGGGGCGCTCACTCCAATTTGGAAACACCAGCAACCGAAGCTGAACCCCTGCCACCTTTAGTACAGACCATGGAGGAGGGCGGCACCACGGCTGTAGCGGCACGCTCTGGGACTCCCAATCAGGGGTCCAACCAATCACACCGACTAATGGCTGAGCTTGAGGAACTGAGGAAGAACCAGCAGGTTTACGCAGAAGCTGTAGCTCTGTTGGCCAGAGAAAATCAAGATTTAAAGGAGCGGATTGCTCTAAGCACGAAGACCAGCCAACAACTTGATGAAGCAAGCTCCAAAGCACCACAGCCAAACCAAGACTGTAGAGTCGTCCTAGCGGCTAATGAAGACGCGACAAGGAGACGTAGTGTATCCGACCCGGATTATGACGATGGAGAGTCAGACGGTAATGAGCTGAAGAATTTAGAGCACCAACGCGCAATGGAGGAACTACGAGATGAGATGATGGCAGAGATCAGGCAATTAAAAAATAAACAAGGTGGGGGAAGGTTAGAAGAGGTCATGAGAGAAGCTAACTCCACGCCCTTAACGCATCGCTTGGCCAACACCCCTATTCCACTGAAATGCCCTATCCCGACGTTCGAATGCTATGATGGATCCAGCGACCCTGCTGCACATGTTCGGTACTACAACCGTGTCTTAGCTAGATGGGGTCAGAACGACGCCGTACTCTGTAGATACTTCCCTTCAAACTTGAATGGATCGGCGTTATCATGGTTTGATAATCTCCCACCAAACTCCATCCACTCATACGACCAACTCGCAGAGAAATTCTTAAGAACATACATGTACAACAAGACTGTAAACACCGGGATGGATAAGCTCTTTTCACTAGCAATTGGCTACAAGGAAACCACGAGGGAGTACACAAACAGATGGCATAAGATCTTCCAAGCCATAGGGAGCGTGGACCCAGTGGTAAGCATCAACTGCTACAAATGGGGCTTAGACCGAATGAGTCCCCTATTTGTTGAAATTCACGGGAGCGTGCCCAAGACAGAAGGAGATCTCCGAATAATTATCGAGAAGCACGCTCGACTTGAAGAAATTCAACGGGAAAACCCGAGGGCATATCCGCAGAGGTCTCACCGCACCAATTCAGCGGAACAAACCAATGGGGCCAAAAGGGGTTGCTCAGATGAGAGACCTCACGAAGATAGGAAGGAACGGAGGGATGAACGAAGAACAGGCGACCGAAAATTCGAAGATCAAGTTTACACGAAACTCAACGCTAGCTATGCTCGTATCCTACGAGAGATCAAAGGGAGGAAAAACTTAGAGTGGCCATGGTCTAAGGGAAAGCAGCCCCCGAGATCCGAGAAGTCTAAAGATTACTGTGAGTATCACTGTTTCAACGGACACCAGACCGAAAAATGCAAGAACCTTAAAATAATGATCCAAAAATTAATTGATGCGGGAGAGCTCAAACATTACATACGAAAGGAGGTTACCGAGGACAGATCCAAACGAACCAAACCAGTCCAACTTCCGGAAGAAAACCGAACAATCAACACCATCTCGTGTTCCGAAGCCACAGGACCCTCACTCACAGCGCAGATTGGAAAAAGGTTACGGAAGCAATTCGAAGACCGCTGCGAGTTATATAAGGTCGATGGGATAGCGGTGGACGAACACGAAGAATGGATGGAATCTCCTATCATCTTCGATGCCGAGGATATCGAAGAAGATATGGAAGACCATAACGATCCCTTGGTCCTAACATTACCAGTAGCTGGATGTAACCTCAAAAAGATCCTCATAGACGGGGGAAGCTCTGTAAATGTCATATTCTATGATGCATTCAAACGGATGAAGCTCCATGATGAACAGTTGATGACCTCTTATCACACCATCTACGGATTCAATGGAGCAGCCACGAAGCCCTTGGGAGACATCGTGTTACAGGTTAACGCAGGGCCCATGAAACTGGATACCCGATTCAGTGTGGTGGAAACCCCTTCCCCCTACAACGCCATTATTGGACGATAATGGGTACACAAGCTCAAAGGAGTTGCGGCAACATACCACCAATACCTCAGATTTCCAACACCTGAGGGAATAATGGAGATCAAGGGAGATCGAATCGCTACGCGAGAGTGCCAGGCCACTCAGGATCATATCAACAATGAGCAAGAAGAGCAGCGAAAAATCCGAAGAGTAAGAAATCAAGAAACCGCGAAAGAGAAAGCCGTAGACCTATTCCTTAAGGAAACTACAGGAAAAGGCTTGACGAAAGATGGTAATGTCCAAGGCTCGGAAACAAGTACCTCAACAACCAGCGAAGAGCAGAAACACACTAAATAGCAATTAAAGAGCGCCCCAGTCCTCGGAAACCCGAAGCATGTGTTCACACCAGTAGAACCCGTAAAGGAAATCAACATAGGAACGGAAGAAGACCCGAAGATGGTCAAAATTGGGACCATCATGGACGAAGGAAGAGAACATTCCTTAACCAAATTACTTAAGGAATATGCGGATGTGTTCGCCTGGAAGTTAGGAGATATGTCGGGGATTGACCCAAAAGTAATCCAACATGAACTACGCATCAAACCGGGCACGCCCCCGTTCAGGCAGAAAATACGAAAAGTGGCTCCAGAATATCATGAGGCGGTAGAAACAGAACTTCGGAAGCTACTAGATGCAGGATTTATCAAGGAAGTCAAGTACCCTACCTGGATCTCCAACATGGTCATTGTTCCTAAGAAAAATGGAGGGGTTAGAATATGCATCGACTTTACTAATCTCAACAAGGCATGTCCAAAGGACAGCTATCCCCTGCCGAGCATAGATCAACTGGTTGAAGCAGTTGAAGGGTACGAAGAGCTGTCGTTCATGGACGGATATTCTGGTTACAACCAAGTAGCCCTGGCAGAAGAAGATCAGCCACACACAGCGTTCTATACCCCACATGGCCTTTATTGCTATACCAGAATGCCTTTCGGGCTCCGAAACGCAGGGGCAACATACCAAAGGATGGTCGATGCTATCTTCAAGCCATGGATTGGAGGAACCCTAGAAGTCTACGTGGACGACATGCTCGTCAAAAGCAAGCTGCGTAAAAATCACGACCAGGACCTGAGGAATATCTTCGAAGCAATGAGACAACATCACATGAAAGTGAATCCGGATAAATGTACTTTCGGTGTCACCTCGGGGAAGTTCCTCGGGTATCTGGTGACGAAAAGGGGCATCGAGGTAGACCCAGCGAAGATTCAAGCCATAATAGAGATGCCGTCCCCAAAGAATCTGAAGGAAGTGCAGAAGCTCAATGGGTCCATAGCAGCGTTGGGCAGATTTATTGCACGGTCTTCGGACAAATGCAAAAATTTCTTTAATATTCTTAAAAAAGGGAGCAGGTTTGAATGGACCGCCGAATGTGAGGAAGCATTCCAAAAAATCAAAGAACATCTAGCTTCAATCCCGATCCTGCAGAAGCCAGACCCTGATGAAGTTTTGGCATTGTACATAGCAGCAACGGAGGACGCAGTCAGCGCGGTATTAGTCAAAACCAATACAAAGGTAGAACAACCTATCTATTACGTCAGCAAGACACTCAATTCCGCGGAAAGAAATTATACTAAGATTGAACAACTCATCCTCGCACTGGTATGGGCTACCCAAAAACTGAGAACCTACTTCCTAACTCACCTCGTCAGGGTACCATGCAAAGCACCATTGGAAGCGGTCCTCAAAAGCACGGGAAAAGTGGGCCGAATAGCCAAATGGAACAACCATCTGGACCAATTCAACATCATTCATGAAATTCAACATTCTCAGAAGTCCCAAGTGCTGGCATATTTCTTAGCAGACCTCCCCCTTGACAACGACGAAGAGATTAAGGGAATACCAGAAGCCGAGGAAGAAATCAAGGATCCAATGGATATCCTCGAACCTGCGAGTCATAGACAATGGGAAGTGTTTGTCGACGGATCTAAAAATAAGGAAGGAGCAGGAATAGGTATTGTCATTATCACCCCAACTGGAGAAAGGATTATACAGGCACTTAGACTGGAATTCAAAGAGCATACCAACAACATTGTTGAATACGAAGCTGTCGTACATGCCCTACGTATAATAATAGAGATGGGGGTAACCGATGTAAGGCTGACAAGTGATTCACAGCTTGTCATACGACAAATAGGGCTAGAGTATAATGTGTATGATGACACCCTTTCAGCTTACATGGCCTTGGTCCAAACATTGGCATCACAAATCCCGAACATTAAGTTCCGGCACTTATGCAGAAGGGACCTCAGGCACGCGGATGCCCTAGCATATATATCATCCATGCTGAGGGATAAAAATGCCGAAGGTATTAAAATAGCAAGGGTATACGAGCCTTCGATTGCATCTCAATTCTCCTTCGCTACCAATCAAGATGTGATGGAAGAAAATATCGAAGACCAGGTAGGAGAAGACATCCATAATGACTTTGATGAAGAGGACATCCTGTCAAGAGCAAATCAAGACGAAGACTTCAGCAACGAAGATGACTGGAGGGTGACAATACATGCCTTTCTCGAAAAAGGAAGCTTACATGCGGATCGGAAACAAGCTAGGAAGATGCTCTCCAAAGTGGGAAGATATGATCTTCAGGAGGGGGTCCTGTATAGGAAATCCTTCCTTGGACCATTACTACGCTGCTTGTCCCGGAAAGAGGGGCATCGAATTCTAAATGATATCCATTATGGTGACGCGGGGAATCATAGCGGCATGAGATCACTAGCTGACAAAGCAAAAACGCAAGGATATTACTGGCCGACAATGATACAAGATGCCGCGAGGATGTCCCGACGATGTGAAGAATGTCAGCGCTTCGCGAAAAAAATCCACGCGCCGGCAACAATGTTAAACTCTGTCGATAGCCCGTGGCCATTTGCAAAATGGGGCGTAGACATCGTCGGGCCTTTCATCGAAGGATCAGGGAAGAGACGATTTTTGATAGTAGCCACGGACTACTTCAGTAAATGGGTGGAGGCTAAGGCCTTGGCCAGGATCAGAGACGCGGATGTGTTCACTTTCATATTCCAGAACATCATTTGCAGATTTGGTATACCTGCTGAAATTGTATCTGATAACGGCAAGCAATTACAGGGAAAAAATATAGACATGCTCTTCGACACTTTCAAAATTAGAAAGAACAAGTCCACCCCCGCATACCCTCAAAGAAACGGACAAGCGGAAGCTACCAACAAGACCCTCGCCCTTATACTCAAAAAACAATTAGACGAGCATAAGGGAAGATGGTGCGAACAACTGCACAATGTCTTATGGGCATACAGGACAACACAAAGATCCGCTACCGGGGAATCCCCGTTTCTTCTAACTTATGGAGCAGAAGCAGTCATACCTACGGAAATCCTCATGCCAACCACGAAGACTGAAGCTTGGGAGAAAAACCTCACAACAGATATGATGTTAGAAAGGTTGGACGACTTGGAAGGAAGAAGGGAAGTAGCATTGCAAAAGATGGAAAATTATCAACGAAGACTAGCAAGGGAGTACAACAAAAAGGTAAAGCTACGGAATTTTGTAGAGGGATAATATGTGTTGAGAACAATCCCACGGTATCAGCAAGAAAAGAAATGGGGAAAGTTAGCACCTACATGGGGAGGACCTTTTATGATCCACGACATTGCGGGTAACGGTTCCTACTACCTTCGTAATCTAAAAGGCGAGGTCCTCCGGCATCCTTGGAATGCTAAATGGCTCAAACCATACTTCCCATAGAAGCAACGCAGATTTGAATCTGCTTGGAGTGTACCAGAAGAAGAAGGGAGCCTGACCGCTCCACATGTTTCTATCTCTGGAAGAGGAATTGCAGACCTCAACTTATCAATCAAACAAGCTTTCAAATTATCAAGTCAGTGGAATCTACCTACAATATTGGGGAAAGTAGTTAATCTACAATCTCTTAGGGATCCCCCATCAGTGTCCATAAGTGTAGGACCAGGGGGAAGGCACCCAGCAGAAAGAGATACCCAACCAATCTTAAGGCAACGGGTCGACGGAATGGGTGCGTAAATATTTTAATCCCATATCCTAGAACGTTGCCCCGACCCCCACCGTCTGGGAATCCTCTGGCCCAGGATTCGCCAGCGGGGTGACAGGTCTCAAGATGATCACGAAGGTACCTTCCTTCAGTATCGCACTCAAAAACACTTAAAAAATTTTGTTTTGATTTTTCACAAATACTTAAAATAAAAACAAAACAACATTGTAGGTATATCAAGAAGAGGATTCATTTCATAAAGGGTGATTACAAGAAGTGAAAGGCCAAAGTCAAGGATACACAATCAAAAAATATTCCTTTTACAGGATCATCAGCAAAAAATATCCTTGTTACATGATTACAAAAAGTATAATGATGCCGCGGATCCTACAATACGCTGCGATCTCTACCTAAGTGGCGGCCCCATCGGCAGGATTATTCTGAAGACTTGATGGGACGCTCCCACCAGAAGAGGGGCCCGAGGAGCTGGGCAAGGCAGAAGGAACGGGACGACGAGGATAGTTCTTCACGAGACCATGTTCATTCCTTAGGCCAAGTTCTATCCTCTCCAGCATCTTGTTCGTCTCCTCAGCCAATTGACAACGAGCCTTGTGTTTAATAACTGTTATCCGCTGTTGGGCTTGGGATAATAACGAAGATATCCGATTCACTTCTCTAGAAGCAGCACCAACGGCCTCCTCGCGGGTTGCTGCTAAATTCTTGAAGTGATTGGTCTGTTCTTCCTGCTGCGCTAAGGAAGATTGAGCCTTTTCAAGTTTTTCATTTGTGACGCGAAGGCGTCCCTTGAGCTCTGAAAAAGACAACACCACGGAGTTAGCGTAGAAAAAAAACAAGGTCACACTCGATGAAATGGGATTATACCTTCGACACAAGCCGAAGCCTCTTCATACTCATAAACTACCGCATCTCGCGCTTCATCAAGATGATCATATTCCGCGGATAATTTCTTATAGTCTAGTTGAAGGTTGGTGAGAGTAAATTGACAGGCATCTAATTCTACCTGCTTCATCGAGTCCATATGACGAAGGTGGTCGACCTCTTTATTTATCTCTGAGACCCCTTTGCTGAGTCTGTACATGCACACTTCGAGATTCCTCTCAGACTCAGCATGACGAGCTACGTCGGCACGAGACGCGGAAAGAGCATTGCTGAGAGCGTAGACTTCAGCACGAGCATCATCTCTTTCTCTGGCAAGACAGAGCATATTATCCTGGACCCCTGAAAGAGGAATGGATCGAGCCGTCTGTAATTCTTCTTCCAACAGCTGAATCCTAGATTCCAACAAGGAAGTGCACTCACGGGCTTCCCGCAGATTATCACGGGTCCACAGCAGTGTGCCATTAAATAAAGCACGATCATGGTTGTACAGATTTTGCATGTCGACCATCTGAACATGCCGCGCGCGCCATACCTCAGCCCGAGCATCCCATTTCTTAGCTTCACTCTTAATTTTCTCAACCAAATCTCTAATACGAGATTTTTGCCGAACTCTTTCGTTTCGAAGCCATATCAGCTCGGGGACGCCACCCACTGGAGATAGGGTGGGGAGACTCAGACAGAACAACTAAGAGATAAAAGAATGACGACATACAAGGACCAAACCTGTGAAAGTGGAAACTTGGCTACGAGTTTTCTCTAACTCAGCGCGCACTGCAACAAGTTCTGAACGAAGATCAGCCTCTGCTTCACCCAGCTTTTCTTTCTCCTTAAGGCTTTTCTTCAGCTCTTCTATTTCCACCTCAGCCGCAGATAATTCCTTTTCTCGGTGACGAAGCTTAGCCTCGAGATTCAGAGATTTCGCTTTGAAGAACTGATACAGCACGTGGTTACAATGCTCGCTCCTCATCATCTACACATCAAGATGACAAAAAATTATTTTACCGAAGCGTCTGATCGTCACGTAGAAGTATGTACGAAAATTTACCTCCAGCACACGCTGCTGCGGAAAGCCATATTGATACCCGTCGGTGATAGCCATCATATCGGCAACGGAAGTAGGAGGCTCCGGCACGAGGGTAGCTTCGGGAACAGTCAGCCTTTTTCCCCAGGCTTCAGACACCTGCGCCTTAGAAGACATCTCCATCATGCGACGGGTATATGCGGTTGATTCCTTTTCCCCAGCAACAACAGGAGCGGGATGAGAGACAAACAGAAGATTCTTTTCCTTAAACCAATCCATGATGGCGTCCTCACCCTCAGACGTCGGCGACTGGGGAAGACTATCGGCAGGCGCATCAACGACAGATTTTCCTTTCTCTGACACGACCCCCTCAGCACGAATGTTGGCATGCTCCTCCGCGCCTACATGCACAGCAGGCTCCTCCGCACCAACATCTTCTACAGTAGCATCCCCATTACCATCACCACCAAGAACATCCCAATCATCATTGGGGGAAAGTAAAGAGAAATCCTCGGGAAAATCGAGGGCTTCGTCAAAGAACTCCCCCGTGGAATACATCCGATCAAAAGAAAATTCTTGAGAAGTGGGAAGGGTATCCACGACATCACCAGCAGGGACGGAAACATCCCCGATGACAACGTCATCAGCCACCACAGCTTTGTTCCTTCCTTCATCACCAGCGTGACCAGCGAAGACCTCTTCTTCGACATTGATAGGGGAGGTACCAGTACGTTCCTCCCCATCTGTAATCTCGTCCTCAGCAAACTCTTCGTTCACTGGACTAGTAACTTCTTCTTGGGCTTCAACCTCGCCCATCACCGTAGTAGAAGACTGCTTCGGCCTAATATTTTTCTTCTTCAATACCTGAAACCAACACCACAAAAGAATTATTTTTCCCGTCTGATGGAAGTTCTAAAAAAGAAGCGCAGCTAGAATCTGCGTACCTGAGCAGCTGAGATATTCTTCGGTGGGAGTATAGCACCGGAACCATCCTCCTCGTCTCCCTCTACGACGTCCAGGGCATAAGGAAAATTCATGCCCGCAAATTTCAGACGCCAGGGGCAGAAATCTCCATAGCGAACAGGAGGAGACTCGCGCGGCTTACTATTCTCGGTAGGCCGCCAACCGCGGGGACCAGGAATCCAACCGTAAGCCCACGGACCAACTATCTCGATAACGGTGGCGTGCCACTCGTAGTCATGATCGCGCTTGATCCTCTCTCGCGCAGGGAAGAGTTTCCGACGACTGGACCAGAAAGAATAAAATCAAAAACAAGTTACACACAATCAAAAACATTACCAAAAATCAAAAAAAAAAACACATCCATAGCAATACAACCACGATAACGTAGCAACCCTACATGCTCAAAATTTCACCCTTGAAGTAATGGCTTCCTTAATTTAATGAAGAACAGGGGCAAACTAGTATGCAAGCATCAGAAGAAGTTCTTCATCACAAACAAGGAACAACAGTAGCAGAGAATTCACAAATCAACACAGCATAAAACGGTGGAAATAAAGAAAAGAAAAACTTACCGGCAAAAACAGCAGTAGAAGAAACAAACAGGAGAAGCGGGCGTGGTTAATGCTAAGGTGGAGAGAATTTAAGATCACAGGTGCAATGAAGACTGACAGAAAATTTAAGATCACAGGTGCAATGAAGACTGACAGAGAATTTAAGGTCACAGGTTCAATGAAGACAGACAGAAAATTTAAAGGCTGAAAAAAAAAGAATGAAAACTGAGAGAGTGTTTAGGAAGAATGAAATTAAATTTTCTTTCTATCCTTCAAAATACCCGAAAGAAAGAGAAGGAAATTAAGGGAGGAATGGGAAACGTGCCCGTTACATAAGCAGTTAATGCACGAATAAAAGACGTGCCCAAGTATCTAGGAGAAGTTATTAGGAGTGAGAAGAATATGCGACGATAGTTTTTCTTCAATGCACCCATTAGTCATTCAAGCCCGAAGAAAAGGGGCAAATTTTGTACACATATATCTCACTATCAGACACGTGTATATAAAAAGGTACGTGGAAAGCATGCATGCCAAAACATCAAAACATGATGCGTCACGAAATACCGAATAAACCCCGAGGAGTTACTTTATCTCATCCCCAAAAGAGGAGCTAAGATCAACGGTGGAGAGAAAGTTAGCTGACACGGACTGACAGGGGCAGAAGACACTTGTCTGACACGAGCAGACCCCTCAACTACCCACATTAAACACTCTGAGCAGTGTACGTGTCGACCAACCTGTGGAACGAGCGAGGATGCCTCTGCGGGATCAAGGGGCAAACGCAGACCTCCGCGTGATGGACGCAAAGACACAAGAAGATAAGGTTCCAACGGTCTTCAGAGATGGGTCCCACGTTCTAACCTTATAAATACCCAATCTCCACCAAGAGGAAAGGGGATCGAAATATCAGGAAGGGAAGGAGAGAGAGAGAGAAATAGTAAGGGTAAGTTAATCCCTTAGAGGAGAGAAACATGTAAACCCCAAAAGTCATTCAACTATTCGTGTAACCGTGAAGAACATAGTAAAACAACAAACCCCGTGGATGTAGGCCTTAGTGCTGAACCACGTAAACCTTGGTCTTATTTACATTTCAGCACTTTACATTCATTTAGCTCCGTGCATGTTTACTTATATGTTTTGTTTTCCTTAGAATTTATATCCAATGCACAAACGCCACGCATGGAGTTGTTGGATGAGGCCATGATAAACCCGAAGGTTTTGAGCCAATGAATCAACACCAGGGTACCATCATCATAATCTCTTTAGATGATGATGATTGATTGTGAGCGTTCGGACCCCCTCGTGGTTTGTGTGCTCACAAGTATGGTTTGAAATTGACTCCAAGACACTGACGATACTTCTACAACACTGGCAATCAGCGCCTTGGTATCTAAGAGGAATGCTACAAGAAATCCACCAACTACTACAAGACATTCCCCACAATGCTTGCCGATCCAGAAATGGAAAATTAGGGTGTTCACTAAATTATGTTTTGCTTCCGGTTTCTTTTTGTCAGCTGTTATAAATTTTCGAAAAATAATCTGCTATTAATCTGATGGCGACAAAAAACAAAACCAATCAGCGAATGGAGAGGCTCGAGAAGTAGTTTGTTTGTTTGATGTAACTGATAGCCCATATAGGACTATGGTGCTGCAACTGCAAGACTGCGGTCAATTTTTCATAAACTTTTGTTTGGCTGATAGCCCATATAGGGCTATGATAGCGGATTGGCGTTCAACATTCCAATCCTAATACCATATCAACATAGTTCTCACAATCGTATCGCCCAATGTGGGACTATTTTTGAGCGGTTATCACACGTTCATACTCAGAGCACATTAAGGAGAGATCTTCCTGAGTCTTTGTGTAGTTGCAGGAAATCCTACAATACACCCCTCATATGATTTCATTGTTGATCAACTCATTTTTAGGTTAACATTCTTAATTTTATTGATTAATTTTTTAATGTTCTTACAAGAAAGATAAAGAAATCAAGAATGACCTCTGCTCTGAACTTTCTCTCTCCTATTTACTTGTTTCTTACTTCAAAAAAGATCTCCCTCCTTTGCAACTCGAATGACTATTTATAAGGAAATACATAGTGGATGACAGCTAATCTGTCATTTATTTTCGGATATGGTTTACGACATTCTCGCAACCTTACAAATGTTCACTTCGCAAGCTCTCTAATTTTCGCAAGATTATCATATCTTTCTCATGATCCTTGCTGACGTCGTTTCTGAAATTGTTCTGCGACGCTCTTGTGCAATACCATTGATAATTTCGCTGAGACATAGTTGTTGCGAGATTCTGATCCTACATCTTGCCTCTTCTCATATCTTCTCTGCAAAGTAGAGAATGATGTGAGAAATGCCGCAACTGCTTATCTTTTCATATTCCACATTTATCACACGTATTCTCTCTTCCATTTATTTCTTGACACGTCTTCTGTAACCGCTACCTTTCAACCGCTCACCTCTCTTCGTCTTAATGGTGTTTATTTCTTCGAGAAGTAAATTTTCTTTATATACTCTTCTCCCCCTCTTTCCACTTTTTACTTTCTCTTCTATTATTATTCTCTCATCTCTGCAACTCTGTCATTCTTCTGCAAATTCTACTGCTGTAATTTTTTCTTCCTTAAATTCTTTTACTTTCTATACATTCCCATACTCTGTATTTAAACATGGATCCAAGTGGTCATAGATATGAGAAGAATCTACAAGATGTCCAAAAAGATCTTGCTAATAAAGGTCTTTCACTCTTCCCCATTCCTGGTGTGAATGCTAAATCAATTCTTTCTGTCAAGCTTTTCTCCAATCAAAATTATGATGATCAATCAATCATAATTTCGCTAGGTCAACTTCTCGCAAGTCTCCCTATTCCTCTTTATAACCTAGACATTCCTTTGTTTTATGAAATTCTCGCTCATCCGAAATTTTCGCGAGCCATTTTCCAACTAAGTGGGGACTGCATCCGTCTGATGCTAGAGTTCGCTAACCGTGGTGCTGGTAGAGGATCTCTTTACTCCACAGAACTTAGAGATCCAAAATTCGCAGACCTAGAGATAGTTGCTGAGAAATATACAGTGGCGAATTTCTTTGAAAACTACGAACTTATCTCCATGAAGAAGGAGAATACTCGCTGGGGCATTCGATTAAGAAGAAAAGATAACATTGATGAAGCCAAAATTCTTATGCAAGATATTGACTGAAATTCTGGTAAAAATACAACTCCTCGCCATTCCAAATATGACAAATGGTGTGTCTTTCCTTTAATGCTGAAGGGTCCCTACATTGTTGGATCAAACATTCTTCCTGCGAATCTCGCTGCATATCAACCTTGGGTCTTCTCCCGGCCCAAGAAAGAGAAAGAGGTATGTTTCTCTCCTTTAACTCATTTTATATTTCTTTATTGATTTTTATTATTCTGTTCGCTAACTCTTGCGACCTTTCGCAGATCCAAAAACTAAAGGATAGTTATAACAGGACTGGGAAATCCAATACTCTGTTAGCTCTTCTCTCATACACAGATGAGGTAAGAAACTTTCTCTTATGACTTTAAATAGTACTGTTACTTCCATGCTTCCATTTCTTATTTCTATCTGTGTGTGAAGGTTATTGCTGAAGTAGAAGAATCTGTTGATGCTGCGAAGATTGGTGATAAAGGTAAAGGTACTCTTCGCAGGGAAAAATCAAGTGGTCCTCCTCCAAAGAAAATAAAAGCTCGTTCTCCTTCTCCTTCAAATTCTCTTCCTAACGAAAGTTCTGAAAATGATAAGGATGAAGAGGATAACGATGATCTTGCTGCACCTGAAGATTCTCCACCTGAATCTTCTATGGCTAAGCTTTCTGGCCTCTTTTCTGAATCTCTACAAGGGATGGGAGATAGACAATTCGAAAATACCTGCAAAGCTCTCGCTACTCTTTGTGATGTCCCTTTACTGGATGGCGATAATTCTCTTCGCGGAGTTTTAGATCCGTGACTCCCGACTTCTTGCATTCTCTCAATAGTCTGGTATACTTTTATCTTTTTACTTTTTTTTTAACTCAAAATCTCTTTATATTAATATTTTTTATTTCTTTTCGCAGGCTGGAAAAGCTTCTTTTGCTGTTGCCTCAGATCTGGAGAGAAGACGCGAAAATCTTGAAAAGAAAATCTTCAATTTCGCAAAAAATGAAGAATTGGAAGCTGAAGTTAAAAGTCTTCGCGAGAAAAATAGACAATTAGAAATTGATTCTTCCTCGTATAAGAATAAAATTTCTAGTCTTCAACAAGCTAATAATCAGCTTTATGGTATGTTACTTTTCTCTTTTCTCTTTATTCATTCATCCTGTTGTTTTATCTTATTTAAATAATCCTTTTTGCAGACATCTATGGTCTTTCTGATGAAGCCACCCTTCTTCGCTCATTTCCTAATGCCTTGGATAATGATACCCTTCTTGAACGTCTTAACAATTCCTTAAATAGCTTTTCAAATGATAGAATTTCATCTCTTTCTCTAATGAACTTAGATCGAAATTTCGCCTCTTAGAAATTGATCATAGATCCAGTTTAGGCTTAGCCAACAGATTTAAGCGTCTCCTTATTGATTCCAAAGAGAAAACCAATGAATTAAGAACCAAAATTAGCGGTCTCATAGATGATAAAGATCGTATCTCTGATCAAGGTGCCAAGGCTTTAGCGAAATTCCAAGAGGCTCTTCTTGAAGTTCAACTTGAGCGAGATGAAGCTAACCGCAAGAATATTGAACTCTGCGAAAGGGAAAATCAAATTCGTTCTCGTCTTCTCATAAGTAGTGAGGATGAATTTGTCTGGGCTGCGAAAATTTTAGATGATGCTAGAAAAGATTTAGGCGTAAATGTTAGTCTCCAAGTTGAACATACAACCTTGATTAGAGACATGATTTCTGACAGAGAAGGTTGCTAATTGCTCTTCTTTACTAATCTTTTGCTTCTTATGAATTTTCATCAAGTTAATAATTGGTTGCCTTTTGTTCGCAGATTCTGAAAATAAATATCGTGAAAAGATTGAAGAACTTGAAGCTGAAAAGGGAACTCGCAAAGAATCTTTCTTCTCGCAACGACAAGTATTCTAGATTGAAGAATCAAATCAAATCACCGTTGAGAATTTTAAGAATGACGCTATGCATTTTCGCAACCATCCAATGGTTTGTGATGACATAATATCCCACATTCTGATTATCCTTGTCTTTTAGAAGAAATCCCACAGAATACTCCCAGTTTGATTATCTCTGATAGCGAAGCTGACATGAAGAATCTGATAGTGATGGAAGTTCTGATGGTGGAAGATTCTGACGCAGATGAAGAAGGAAACAAGTCTGGTGAAGATAATGAGATTAACCAAGAAATAGTCTTTACTTCTTTCTTTGATTCTTTGTAATACTTGTACACTTATTTCTTCTTTATATATTGTGTTTCTTTCATTTTGACCTGCATAAATGAAAAAATTCTTCTTTGCAATCATTAATCAATATAATCATTAATTCTTGAATTTTTGAGTAAATCTCTCATATGGAGACAAATAACATTTTCTAATTTCATACATTCCCATACTTGCCTCTGTTATTTGAATCCAAATGAGAGATTTCATAAATTTTCTTATTGTATAATTTCGCAACCTTTTGCGAAGTGAATTTTGTTTCTTTTCAAAATCTCATTCCTGTGTGGTCTTATTTTGCCTTCCTAATTAAAGGTCTTATTATGCCACCTCTTGTCATTGCGACAAAATCGCAGGACGTCCTTGCATTTTCATGCAAAAACCCATTGATCTTGCCTTAACTTTCTTTTGTATTATGGCCTCTTCAGGAATGTTGCGACAATATGACAGGCCTAAATATTCTTGCGAAAATAAAGCCCCATGACATTGCCGTCTTGCGACGAAATCGCAGGACGTCTTCGCACTTTCATGCGAAAACCCATTGATCTCGTCTTATCTTTTTCTTTTGTATTATTGCCTCTTCAGGATTGTTGCACAAATATGACAAGCCTTAATATCCTTGCGAATAAAAAGCCTCATGACATTTGCGTCTTAAGACACTTATCAGCTCCCTAATGGAGGGTGCCGCCCTTATCTCCCCCTGGTTGCCCCTTCAAGGAGGCGTACTTCTACCATACAAGGTTAGCTCCTCCCATCCAGTCTTAACAACAACCAGGGGTTTTTTTCTTCCTCTTATCCCTTTTACCTATAGGGCTTATGGTTACGAGACTGCACCCTAAGTGGGGTTTTTCTTCAGGCCGAGTGCAGTATAAGCCAAGACTTGTCAAGAATGGCAAGGACGCTTCAAACGCCCCGCACCTTGACTCAACCGTGTACCTCGGCGCCTTGATCAGATTCTGCACTCCTTGGGAGAGTCCTTATTACCTTAGTCGCCCAACCTAAGTCATATGCTTAAGTTAGAATCCAAGGTGCCTCTCCCGGATGGGCTTCATTGACCCCAAATCTCCATGACTCAGGTTCCGGTGGCGGTGTAGCCTTTCCCTGAGCCATGTAACAGGTACCCCCTAATATGACGTACTTTAGGTCTTACATTTGCCTCTTGCGAAATTTATTCGCGAACTAGGGTGTACGCCATAAAGGTTCGCCTCTTTCTTTTGTCATTCTTCTCTGATTATTTTCTGTAAAATTCATTATCTCTGCGAGAGTCTCGCAATTCATATATTGTATCTGAATTTCGCAATCTCAATTTTGTTGTTCAATCAAATGTATTTTTGAGAATTTTACTTATTGCGAGATTATCGCAACAACTTAATCATTCATACATTTCTTGTTTTTATTACTTTTCCCCCTCTGCTTCTTTATGATTTTCTGCTACTGCTTCCTTGGTAATGGTATGTTCATCCTTTTTATCCTGAGCTAGCATTAATTTTGCAACATCTCTTCTCCTTTCTTTTCGATTGTATCCACCATCAACTTCTCACTTCTTTGTACATCCTTGATTTTGTGTCGCCAGTTTTCCTTCTTGTTTGCTCTTCCTTCGCAAGATTCTATCTCAGTTTCGTAACATTTCTTTCCTTCAACCCAATCTCCCTTTATGATTCCTACACCATTGGGGAGGGAATTTGATGCATTGATGGAAAGTTGAAGCTACACCTAGAATCCCATGTAGCCAAGGTCGACCAATTAATGCATTGTAGGGTGATTCTACATCAACTACACAGAATGAGATTTCAGAAGATATTCCCTTCAATGGAATTTGCATAGTAACCTCCCCTTTAGGCTTGTTAGCAGTACCATTAAAACCATATATCTTATATGTTGATGGTATAAGATCATCATCTCTTCCACCCATGGTTTTATAAGTATGATAAAATAAGATGTTCACAGAGCTTCCAGTATCGACTAGATTCTATTGATTGCCCATGAATCTTCAGCTTCATCATCCTCATCTTCTTTTGGTTTTGGATTAATTTCTAATTTTATTACCAATGGATTGTCATGCACCTCCTCCTTCGGGAATTTCTTCTGCGGTAAAAGAAATGATCTGTTTCTTCTGCCATTCCTCTAGTCGCGAAATTTTCGCAATATTCATAATTCTCTTCCATTATTATCTCTTGCGAACACTCTACTTAAAACATTATCATGAAAATCTTCAATTGTCTTATATGAATGTACGATAGAGTGACAAATAGATTTTTTGCTTTTGCACCAACTTCTATGAAGAATGTTTCTTTCTTTTTTATCGTATTCACTTTGTGATGTTCTGGCGTGGTGGTAATGGTTGAGATTGCGGATGCCCTACCAGAAAGTCGTTTAGTTTTCCTTGATCTATCATTCTCAAAATAATTCTCTTTACATTTCTGCAATCGTTTGTGGTATGTCCATGAAAATGATGATAAGAACAAAATTCATGACTTCTGTGATTTGGGGGGTTCCGTTCCCATGTTCCATGGTGTTGGTATATTCTCCATCAAAATTATAGCTTCCCATATCTTCTCTACACTTGCCTTTAGAGGTGGCATCTTGATTTCTTCCCATATTACTTTGACTCCTTGCCCTCTATTAAAGTTTGGTCTTTGACCTCCATAAGTTTCTTGCGGTTGATCGAGTCTTTGAATCTTGTTATTTCCTCCACGACTGTAGAAATTTCTTTCTCTTTCTTTCATACTTTCTGATCTCGCTCCCCATAGCTACCAATTTCTGCTGATTGTTACTTGTCTCCTTTTCTTGTTGTACTTGCGAAGTATTCGCCACTGTGTTTATTAGCTTGGGTAATAAGCTTGCATTCGCTGTTTGTGAGCTGGTGTTCGCAACTGGATATGATTCCATTTCATTTTGTTTTCCTCTAAAGCAATGTATTCTTCTTGAAGTTCTCGCAATTCAGTCATTGTAATCGTATTCTTGACTCTGAAATTTGAACATACAACAGGTTTGTTGCAAACATAGCATTGATAAATGATAATATGAGATATCTCTCATCTACACGGCCAGCCATTTCGCTACACATAGTTCTCCATCTTTTAGTCAAGTGTTTCAAACTTTCGCCAATCCTTTGTTTTAATCCAAACACATCTTCTATACCAGGTCGTGAGGAATTATTACTTATATATGCTCCCAAGAATGTGGTCTGCAAATGATTGAAGGAGGTTATTGTATTCTTTGGTAAACCTTCAAACCATTTTAACGCTTCTCCTGTTAAGCTGGATGCAAATATTTGCACAATACCGCATCATGATTTTCCCATTGTAACATGCACCTCACATAAGCTTTAATGTGTTGAATTGCACAAGTTGTTCCATCGAAAATGCTGGTTAATGCGGGCAAATTGCATTTCGGTGGTATTCCTCCTAATTGTACTTCCCTTGTAAATGGAGTTTTCGCAGCTTCTTCTATTGCTTCATCCAATTGTCTTCTACCTACTTCTCCTCTGTTATTTAGCATTCCTCTCATTTCTTCTAATTCTTTCAAGATTTGTTTATTTACACCTGAATCTTGGCCCATTGGTCTCTTTAATTTTGCTTCTCTTCTTCTGCGTTCACGTCTATCTTCTCTTGCGAAATTTCGTATCTCTTCTTCGTTATCCTCATCTCGTCTTCTCCTGTGATTCTCTTCCTCATCCCTATCTTGAATTCGCAAATGATGATATCGTTCATTTTTCCCTCCATTATTTTGTTCATTTCTTATCAACTCAATTCGCTGTCTTTCAGCCATTCTCTTCACTCTATCATACTCCTCATTGAGATTATCATTATTCCGGTTTTGTATACGCCTTCTTTCTCGATTGTCATGATTGTTTTGGCGAATTGTATCCTGAAGCTCTTGCTCTTCCATTTCCGCTCCCAACCTTTCACGTTCGCAGATTAAACGTGCTTGTTCAGCATTATGTCTTTCAATTTCTTCTTCAATTGTCTGTTGATTTCTTTGATTTTCTCTCAAATGTAAAATTCTTCTTCCCTCCTCTTGATTTCCTTCGCCATCTTGGTTATTTTTTCTCTGAATTTGCCCGTTCTCTTGATTCCCTCCAATTTGCCCATCATTAAAAGTTTCATTTTGTGGAATGTAACGATCATCAGTTCTTTCTCTATATTCGCGATATTCTTCATTAGGATTTGATATTTCTTCTTGAATATTGTTTCCAGCATTGATCGTGGGTGAATTTTGCCTCATTTATCTTCTAGTCGATCTGGAATATGATTTTGTAATACTTCTCGATCTTCTATTCTGCAATCTGATATTCTCCATCCTTAATTCGTGATTTTTCCTTGTTAAATTCGCACGTTCCTCTTCCTCAGCTCTTCTTTCTTCATGTATTCTTCGTCTCAATGTTTCTAACGCTCCAATTTCCTCATTTCCATGAATTATTCCTTCATCTGCTTCTTGATTTCTCTCTTCCTGTCTATAATTTCTATTTTGTTGCTCTTCTTCTATTTCTTCTGCTGAATTTGATCGCCAATTGTGCACGCTCACTCTATCATAATCTGTATTCCTCTCTTGAACTAATGTTTGTTGAATTGGCGATTGAATTAGATTTTCTCTATTATTTCTCATTCTAGTAGATTCTCCCATTTCACTTCTTTCTCTTCCAGCAATTCTCTTACTTCTTCTAATAGTAGTCGGTTGTTCGGATGTATTTCTTCTTCTAGCCATTTCTTCAATGCTAACAATATTGCAAGAAATTATGAAAAATTCTTAATCAATCACTTTAAATTTTCACAAATCTCAATATCAATTTTTAGTTTTCTCTAGAATAATCTTCAACTCGTCCCTGTTTCTAGCGTCATTATGTAGTTGCAGGAAATCCTACAATACACCCCTCATATGATTTCATTGTTGATCAACTCATTTTTAGGTTAACACTCTTAATTTTATTGATTTATTTTTTAATGTTCTTACAATAAAGATAAAGGAATCAAGAATGAACTCTGCTCTGAACTTTCTCTCTCCTATTTACTTGTTTCTTACTTCAAAAAAGATCTCCCTCCTTTGCAACTCGAATGACTATTTATAAGGAAATACATAGTGGATGACAGCTAATCTATCCTTTATTTTCGGATATGGTTTGCGACATTCTCGCAACCTTACAAATGTTCACTTCGCAAGCTCTCTAATTTTCGCAAAATTATCATATCTTTCTCATGATCCTTGCTGACGTCGTTTCTGAAATTGTTCTGCGACGCTATTGTGCAATACCATTGATAATTTCGCTGAGACATAGTTGTTGCGAGATTCTGATCCTACACTTTGAGGACAAAAACTGTGGATCCAGTGGTTTAAAAGTACCTCATCTTAATTTCTCTCTTTGCTCCCAGGTTAATGGATCCCTAGCTCATATAGTAGGCCAATCAAGGATCGATTGGTGGCAAGGGGTTTAATAAGGCTGGTTTCAGCCTATTCCAGTTCCTAGCTCATAATCTTCATAGTCCCTAGTCATATTCTAAAAATGAGGCTGGAAAAACTCTGCGTGTAAATACAAGTAAGATTATGAGGTTTGCATATCAAAATGTAGTTTTTGCATATCACATCCATAGTAAAAATACAAGCAACTGAAGCAAGATTATGAGGTTTGATATCAAAATATAGTATTTGCTTTCACAAGTTTTCTCCCATCTAAGAAAGTCAGTAAGTGATCTTTCTACTGCTATCATATCACATCCACAGTGTAAACACTTGGAACTCATGCAACTAGAGAGGCAACCCCTTTCTGCAGCCGTGCTTGCGGTGAAAAAATCTGAGGTGGTTTCCCTTTCTTGAAGTTCTCTAAATAAAACCCTTTATAGAGTCCTGAACATAACAAGGCAATCACTAAGACCATCATTACAAGTAAAGCTTTTCTCTCCATACTTTCTTCCTAACTTGTTTTAAATTCTTTTTCTTTTCGGTATCTAAAATGGAACTCTTAGAGCCTGTTTGGTATAGTTTTCAAAAACAGTTTTCTGTTTTTAAAAACAAAGAAAACAGAAAACATGAGAAAACGCGTTTGGTATGGACATTTTCAGAAAATGTTTTCTGTCTGTTTTGTGTTTTTGAAAACAAAAAAATGAAAACGACAAATTATTGTTTTCTGTGTTTTCTCTTTTTTCTTTTCTTTGTTTTTTTTTCTTTTCAGAACAAAGTAAGAGATTGGGGGAATGACTGCAAGTGAGTCATGACTAATATCATTATCTCTTAGACGAATCTTTACATTTGATCTGATTCAGTTGATTTTCCTTGTTTTCAAAAATAGTTTACCAAACATTTTTTAGAAAATGAAAACAAGGAAAAAAGGGTATGTTTTTAAAACAGTGGAAAACTGTTTTTGAAAACTGTACCAAACATGCTCTTATTTTTTGTGCCGACTAAGTGTAGGCAAGCTGCCAAATTTATAGGAGAAAATAAAAATAACTAAGAAGTGATACTGTATCATCATCAAATAGTAATGAAGTTGATATCAATCATTGAGTCAATGTTTATCGCACAAGAATGATGAAACTACACAAAAAAGGTCGAGTCAACATGACTTATAATGTAGAGTTATAAATGAAAGGGCCTCAACTTGTGACATGTATGTGTAAACGTAAGCAAAACATGATTCCACAACACCCTAATCTGCACAGACTAAAGAAGCATAAACTGTGTACCAGCAATTACAACCAAAAGATACGTATGAGCGCATATCTATAACTTTAAGTCATCGGTCAACCAATCGTGTACATAATGGGTATTTAATAATACAGCTATATATGGATGAAAGGGCCTCAATCTCAACTTGTTACCCAAAGCCATCGACGAATCATTTAACAAGGCAGCTATATGTATCAGTCATCTATCATGTACAGTCATCTATCAACTACATAACAGTACACTTATAAATGATCAAGGGCCTCTAAATTGCAATAAAACCATGTTATGAACCTGCAAGTTGTGCTAGTCTGGGGACTGACTCTCATACTTGAGATTTAGTAGTTTAAGCCTTTTTTTTTTGCAAGTTCCGAATTGTGGCAGCAACAACTGGAAAGGCACTTGCCTAAGAACTCTTTGAACCAGCAGTATCCCTTGTAGCAATGTTACGATGGTAACTTCATATATTAAAAATGAGGCTGGCAGAATCTGAGTCTGAGTTCGCATACAAACACAAACAACCAAGTCTCAGACTCTTAGTTTTCAAATAGAACTACCATGTAGCAAGGCTTTTGTGGAACGAAAGAAATTACTAATCATCCACAGAAATATACAGGGCCGTGCCCTGGAAATATAATCAGATGTACCAATGAAGCTAATAGAATGGCAAAATCCTATAGAAAAATGAAGAGGTATGACAATATTATTTCAAACATTATGATAGAAAAGAAGAGAAGAAACACTATGAAGTGTGTATGCGTCACAATCATTACTAACCTTCAGCTGAAGTCTCTCAGACAACCGCACGATCATCTCCAGCCGCACGCGAGTCAGCAGACTGTGGTTCCTGTCTCCTTAGAACTCAAGGATACAGAGGTACGAGCCTATAGAACAGACGTAAGGTCGTGTCCAGTTTCCAAATTCCACTCCCTATAAACCAGAGTCTGTTTCGCAGTGTTGTCGCTGTGGGACTAACAAATGAAATGAAATGAGGGTTTAGATACTTCTGAATCCCCTTCTGAAGGTCGCAGGTTCGAGATCTATGTAGGCCACTGAAATATAATAACAAGGAGGAGGAGATGGGGTTATTTTGGATGAGAGAATTTGTATTCAAGATACTGAAGTCAGGAGCTCTACTCTATCTACGATTAACGAAGCTCTCTTTTCCGCAGAAAATACTATGTAAATCTCTGCCATAACGAATGTGAAACTCCTTATTAAGATAAGGTATTCTTATAGATTAGAAGTGAGGATCTGTAGGAACTGAAATTTAAAGAACCTGACTCGAGTGTCCGAGTCAATTTGCAGGGATCCTCAGAGGTCTAATCACTTAACGGAATATTTTCAGCTTGCACTGCAGGAAAAGGGAACATTTAACATAATCTGTACATTACCGATAACAATAAGAACATGAACACATGATGATTTAGTTGATTGAAGCAGGTAAACAGAAAAGCACTTGGTGATGTTATGCCTATTTAACGCGCTGTAACTTGGTCTTATGAAAGAGGTGTTTTCTAATTTTTGAATCTGGTAATGTTGATTTCAGTTGATTCCAACCGAATGAGTAATCTAGTCGCAGGTTCAAGACCTGTATAAGCCACTGAAGGATATGGGTTCACTTCTGGCAGTAGGGACGAATGTATATGTATTCAGGTACCGAGGCTCTCTTTTCCGTATCTTCTGAGAAAATAATATGTAAATCCCTAGCCATCATAGGCTAATATAGGGGCTGATCTTTGTTAGATATAGATCTCAGGAATGGAGGGAACATATCCCCCTGCCTTTCTGCTAACAGCTCTGACCAAACTAATGTTTTTGAGTTTGCTAATAGTTACACCAGTTTTTTGTAAAAATCGAAAATAAAGTACGCAGATAATGAAATGCACATACTAAGCATAACTTTAACCACAAAGAGACGTACATATGATCAACTGATTGCCTACATAGAAATATTGAACTCAAGCCGTTTATGGAAACAAACGGGCCAATGCCTTGGATCGTTCTGACAACCAAAGTATATCCTACTGTAATAACAGAACATAAACGAAAACCACATATAGTGTAGTTGGTTTTTATTTTAATACATATAGATAGTTCAGCAGGTGACATGCTTATAGTCGGGGCTATGTTCCAGTTTTCCCCGGCCACTTAAAAGCTTGATTACTGACCCTTGATGCAGACACTAGTGCAAGAAGTGGCACAGCTCTGGTATTCCTCTCCTACGGTTGAAACATCGTTTTGGATACTACTACATTTAGTAGTCACGCAACTAGAGATGCAACCCATTTCAGTAGCCGTACTGGCGGTGAAAAGAGCTGGAGGTTTCCCTTTTCCCCCTATCTTCTCGCATACCGCATTACAGAACCTTATACGGGCCGCTGCACATGCAATTCTGGGGTTACCAGTTAAGCGGTTACATTTCGCAAAGCAGAGATTCAAACAGGTGGGCTTGCCGGCTGTGGCATGCTCTGCAAACAAGGCAATCACTATGACCATCATTACAAGTAAAGCTTTTCTCTCCATACTTTTTTCCTGACTTGTTTCAAGTTTTTTTTTTTTCTTTTTCTTCTTTTGGTGTATGGAATTTGATTTTTTTTTTCCTTCTGTTTTCTTTTGTGCCGATCAAGTCTCTAGGCTAGCTGCTAAATTTATAGGAGGAAAAAAGCGATCAAATAATAGCTGGAAACCTGGAGCACCGATCCATTTCAAACCGCTCGGATTATGATGTGGTCGGGCCACATATTTTTTGTACGTGGCCCCTCTTCATATTTTGACACGTACTTATATTAAAAATCTGCCCCCTCTAAATTTACGTAATTGCTTTACCTTTTTGAGAAAAAGTAGAAAGTTAAAAGACAAAAAGTTAGGTTAAAAACTGTTTTGGAGAACAAAAAAAAACAATGTGTCATTATTTAAAGATGAGCCACATACTTGAATGATGTGACCCGACCACATCATAACCGCCCCGATTTCAAACAGCACGGAATCACTTAAAAGATCTCATCTTTAAGAGAATATATGAGGGTCGGTACCTTTTTTCTCTACAACACCAAAATCTTTTACTAATAGAGAAATAATTAGCACAAAACATCAGCTGGGAGTAATCTCCTTAGAAAGGGAATAGAAGAAACTCTTAGTAAATCAAGCATACAGATTCTTCTTGTTACAATCAAATGCTGCTGCAATTTTCCTTCAACTCTATAGAGCTGGATACACCGAAGTTTGTCCGACCAACTTTAAGTTCGAATTTCATTCACGAATTTAAGCACCACTTATCAATTTTCCTTTAAACACAGATTAGGTGGTACTGTATATACTTTTCTTCTTCTTCTGGTTTCATGGTTGAATATTCACACGTGCACATTCTTAATTGAACAACTACCCTAAATCTCTATCATATGTAACCTAAATCTTTACCACAGCCTAAATCATCACCACCAACAAGAACAGCATCAAAAACATAAACAAATTACCCTTGGAATTGATAAAGTAAAACCCTAAATTCAAATTTTCAACAAAATTAAACGTTCTCTTTCGATTTAGTTTTCAAAATTGATAGATCCTTAAAAATCAAACACAACCATATCATCCATCACGACAGAAACAATCAATTTGATTAAGATGCGGTTGATGAAGATAAAGTTAGTAAGAGAAGAAGGAGGTTTGACGTGGAAAGCAAGGTCCCATAATTTGTTAGTATGTACGAGTCAACATGACTTAAAGTGTCAAAAGAAAAAAAAGAGCACGACTTATACGTACCGTTATAAATGAAAGGGCCTCACCTTGTGACATGTATGTTTAACCAAAAGCAGAGCATGATTCAGTGAACATCCTAATTTGCCATTTCTTGCAAGCATTGTTACAGAAAAATGCACAAACTGAGCAAGCAACTCGAATCGAAAGATACTTGTGCAGTATGCCCATATGTGTAATTTTAAGTTCTCGATCAACTAATTGTACGTAACTGGTATTTAATAATACAGCTATACGGAAATTATCAATGATCAAAGAAAGCCATCGATGAATCATTTAAGAAGGCAGTTGTATGTGCTGGTCATTGATCAACTACTTAATAGTACAGTTATAAATGATCAAGGGCCTCTTAAATAATGACACAGTCACTGAGTTACGAAGTGACGTAGGATAGGGATTATTTGGGAGTGTGGGATAACAGCTTTTCTCTCAGTTATTCATACATGTGTTTTACACACTTCTTGTTGTCCGTACACTTTTCTTCTCAGTGAATATTGTCCATTGGTTTCACTGCTAGTCTCTCATGAACTGTTATTAGTGTAGTATATAAACACTAATAATGTTTGTCATGTATTAAGTAACTTTGATCATTACTGTAATTCAAGAACCCGATTAACCTAATTCAAGGTTATCATGGTATCAGACTCAGAGTTCATGATACTCTGAGGGTTTTCCGATCCGATCTATCATTATGTTGCAGATTTTGTTGTTCTTATCTTTTCTTCTGCTAGTGAAGATCTTCAATCAAGTTTGAGACTGTTCTTGCTCAGTTCTTCTTTTTAATTCTCGGGTTCTTGATCTTTAAATCTCTGTCTTTACTCAATTTCTTTGGATCTAATAATGGAATCAACTCGAATTTCAAATTTGCCTCTCAACACCATAGCTAACATCATCCCTCTCAAGCTTAGAGATGATAATTTCTTGACCTGGAAATCCTTGATGTTACCTTTGTTTCGAAAATTGCAAGTTCTCAAATATGTTGATGGAACATTTCCATGTCCTCCAATGTATACCAATCGCACAAGAGCAACTGATGATGTGATTAATCCTCAATATACACTCTGGTAAGCTGAGGATTCTACCCTAATTCTATGGATTCAATCAACCATTTCTGATTTCGTGATTTGTTATGTTGTTGGTGCTGATATTTCTGCTGGTTAATGGAAAGCAATTAATACTCGATTTGCTCAAACTTCTGCAACACATACTATTCAGTTGAGAACCAAACTTCAAACATTGAAGATGTATGGATCTGTTCCTTCTTTTCATGTTGAAGTCAAGAAACTTCAAGATCAACTTGTTGCTGCTGGTTGTCCTGTATCTAATAATGAGTTGGTGGTAAGCATTCTTTCTGGCTTGTCTTCTGATTATGCATCTTTTGCTACATCGATTAGGATCAGAACTCCACCAGTTACAGCTCAGGAATTGCACAATTTACTTCTTAGTGAAGAGATAATCATTTCTACTAATAGATCTGCTTATGAAGCAAAAACTTTTGGTGTTAACTCAAATTATTATCCTAGAGGAGGATTTAGAGGTGGAAACTTCTCAAGAGGAAATTCTTCAAGAAATAATAAAGGAGGATTTAGAGGTGGAAGATTTCCTAATCCTGCAATCTTCTCAAGAAGTGGTTCTGGTAGAGGATATAGCAATCCTGAAGAACAACCTTGTCAGCAACATCAAAGGACATTTAGCACCAACATCATATGACCTTTAGCACACGTATGAATAACCGACAGAAAAGTTGTTATCCTGAAGCACAAGGTAGGAGAGACTACTTTGAGCTTGGACCTGAGAAGAGAGAACCTTGGACCACGTAACACCTTTGTGAAAATATCAGCTAGCTGATCTAGAGTAGGGACATAAAACACATCAACTTCTTTGTTTTGTACACGTTCTCTGATAAAGTGATAGTCCAGATGTACATGTTTCATCTTGGAGTGAAGTACTGGATTTGAAGCCAAAGAAATGGAACTGATATTTTCACACCCAAGTCTTGCGCCCCGGCTACGATGTGGTTGGGCCACATCCATTTTGTATGTGGCCCTTCTTCTTTATCTGACACTTATTTAATTAAAAAAACCTGCCCCCTCCAAATCCCCTTAATTTTTTCACTTTTTAAGAAAAAGTAGGAAGATACAGAAATAAAAAAGGAAAACAATTTGGTAATAAAACTGTTTTCCAATTTTTTTCTTACTTTATGCGACGTGTCATCATTTAAAGAGGGGCCACATACTTCTACGATGTGGCCCGACCACATCATAGCCGCACCGCAAGTCTTGGAATTGCTGGAAGGGAGAAGTGTAAATCATTCAACAAGTAGAAGATCCATACAATCTCAAAAGCACTATGAGCCAGTGTTTTGTATTCAGCTTCTGTGGAGCTTCTGGAAACTCTTGTTTGCTTCTTTGAAGACCAGGAAATTGGATTATTGCCTAAAAAGATGCAATAGCCTCTAGTAGACCTTCTGTCATCAATATTACCAGCCCAGTCAGCATCTGAAAAACCTAGAAAAACAAGAATCTTTACTAAATTCAATGCCATGACTAATTATGCCTTTTATGTATCTCAAGATTCTTTTAGCAGCTGCAAGATAAACAGTGGTTGGATGCTGCATATGTTGACATGCTAGATAAACTACATATGATATCTATGACCTTGTCCAAGTGAGATAATGTAAAGCTCCAACAATGGACCTGTATTTTGTGGGATTGTCAAGCAAAACACCATCTGATTTAGAAAGTTTAACATTTGAAGCAATAGGAGTGCTGCAAGGTTTTGCTCCTTCCATATTAGTTCTCTTGAGAAGATCAATAAATATTTATTCTGACTGAGAAACAAGACTGAATTTGTCCTTTTTACCTCAAGAGCCAAGAAATAGTGAACATCTCCTAGATCCTTAACTGGGAATTTCTGTTGAAGGCTTGAAATAACAGTTTGAAGAAACTTTGAGTTTGAACCTGTTAGTAGAATGTCATTGATGAGGTGTCAAACTCACATAAAATATATTCCTTACTCTTCTTATACTAACAAGTAGCACAATAATAAGAAGGTTCGTTCCTAAGGGAGAGTTGAGCAAAATTTGTCTATTTAATTTCTGAAAATATGAATAATGCAAAAACAACGAAACAAATATGAATGTGAACAATGAGTATGAGAATGATTAGGGGGTCTTTCTATACTAGTGAACACGAATCTTCTTCAAAACACGTTTACTAACAATCGTAGACAAGTTATAAGTTCAACAAGTCCATTAAACTCCAAAGTCACTTCGTAGAATAAGTTCTCTACTTGTGTCTAGTCAATCAAGCCACTTTGAATAAGCTTTATAGTGTAACTTAACTAACGGTATGTTCTATGAGTCGAATTGATCCTAACCACATGCACCTAAGTTTGACATGTTAACGTAGGGTTATCATCTACACATCAAAATCCACAACATCTCATTGAAACATTGATGCTTTGCTACTTATGATTAAATCACCATAACAAGTATTGCTACAGATTACGGTTCAATAATCTAGCTTTAGTATTGCAAACAAGTTATTTGATTGGCTACTCAAATTCCCTGCAAACAATCCATCGTCATACGCATAGTAAAAGACAAGCAATAAAACGATATTCAAAAGAAAGATCAAACTTGATAGATTATCAAAGACCTCAGCTGGGGGCATAATACAACAAATAGTTCAGTTAAGATAGACTGGACATGGCATGATCACGGGTAAGGAAGACGAGGAAAGACTACTCCTTCAGCCTGACGTTCAGCTTCCGAAAAGGCACCGTTGATATAATCAATGGCAGAACGCTCAAATTCACCTTCATCTCAGAAGACTGAACCTCCAGATCCGAAGCCGATTTTTGACGAAGCTCCATCATCTGAGCACTAAGCTGGTCGTTAGCTTGCTGAAGAGCCCCAACCTTGAACTTAGCGGCAACATCAAACTGGCGAGATATCTCCAACAAAGATATTTGACCCTCAAGACGGTTAATCTTGGCATTTTCACCCACCAGCTGCTCCTGGAGACCTGCGAGTACAAAAGGTGTAAGCAATAAGAAGAAACAACAAAAGACACAAAGGATGCTGCTGGAATATGAGAGCCTTAAGCTACCTCCTGCATTGCTAAGTGATTCTTCTAAACTATGCTGAGCCTCAGCAAGATCCACCTCAGCGGCCTCAAGATCCTCCATGAGGGTATCACGTTCGGTTCGGAGGTCATCAATATCAATCCGTAGCGAAGCATTCTCAGAGGATAAAGCTTGGCAAACATTCTCTAACTCTTCCAACTTCCTAACTAAGGACGCATGGGACATGAAAGACGACGCAGAGCCTGCCTCGACAAGTCTGTTCTTAAGAGAACATACCTCAGAAGATAAAACGTTACGCTCTGCAGTGACCTTAGCTAATGAAGCACAAGCGTCTTCAAAATCCGCATAATATTTCTTGTGGATGATTTATTGGGCGGAGAGGCGTCTCTCAACTAAGGAAATATCCTCCTTTTTCTTTAAAATAAGACCCTCTTTCCACTTAAGGGCTTCATCACACTCTTTACGGAGCAAGGCCATCTACTTTACAAGATCCACATTTTGAGCATATTCAAGAGAAAGCTGGGCCTCGTTATGAATGGTCACGTTCATTAAACTATCAGATTTTTTCTGATAATACCAAACATCGGACGTCAACTTGCTAATCTTCTCCCGGAGATGTCTAAGCTCACTAGAGCTACCAGCTGGCAGGAGTAAGTTATCTCAGGACTATGCAACCAAGCGACAATGAAAACAAAGTTAAAGGAAAGAAGAAACAAACCTATAGCTTTGGAGGACTCAACAGCTAAGGCGGAATCAACAGTTTTGCGCCCATCCTCAGCAACTTTGGCAGCATTGTTAGCTCTCTCAAGAGCCAACAGACAAGCCTCCAAGGATCTCTGAGTCTTTCTCAGATAACCCTCCAACGAAGATATCTTAGAAGCAGAAACATCATCACTAGACGAAGGTTTTTGTGTGCTAACAAGGGCATATTCTTGACGAGCATGCTCCAGCAGAGCACTCAAGTGAGTACACTTAGACCTATAGAACTTGAATAAGGTGCATTTAACATCTATCTGTTTGCAAAGCTGCAAAGAAAGGAGTATAAGAGCATATGAAAAATCAAAACAAAAGTCGAAACAATAAGGTGAGAATCACTTACTGAGAACGCTGAGAGGGAAGAGAATGAATGTGTTGGTTGAGTTGGCAGTATTAGCTGTATCAGCTGGTACAAATGGAATTGGTTGGCAGATAGTTAAGGTTTAGATGAATGGAATGAACTGGATTTGAGATTGATGTTCCTTAGAGATGGTAATGCTTAAATCAGGTTATGTGAAGTTGATTTGGTAGTTGTAAAAAGAGAGAAAGCTTGGAACTACAATTTGCAGGTAATCTATACTAGTGTTTGTAATTAGTTTTGAAGTTATTTGAATAAATGAAATGTTTAGTGATTGTTAGACTTCTGTTCTTTAGCATTAAACCTATTAGTCATCCCAGTCAGTTTATCTGACTCACTTTGTTAGCTAACTTAGTCAATCTGACTGAGTCGACCAGTTATTCTACTAAATAGGTTTGACCCAGTACTGACTCAGTAAACCTTGACTGAGTTGGTTCCTTCGACCATTTGACCAGGACTTTGACTTGACTATGGACGTTGACTGTCAGTTGAACCATTTGACCATCATTGACTGTTAGTTGACCCAGTTGGGTCAGCACTTGTGTAGTGGGTCGAGTCTAGTGGACTTGGGCTTAATATTATGTATTCTTAGTTTGATGTTATGGACTCTTATAGTCTAAATTAGCCTTTAATTCCTTATATAAGTTGTAGATATTCTTAAGTCTTATCTAATAGACTATAGACCTAATCTAATTGAATTAGTAAGACACTAGATATGCAAGAGATGGGTAATGAAGATGTGTAGAACCTTAAATGGGCTTAGAACAGTTAAAGTAGTTCACTTAGCCTATAACTAGAGAATTATATGAGATTATGTTATGAGCCTTGTGTGAGCCTTTTGGCTAGATTCTTAGACTTCTTGTGTAATTAACAGTTAGACTTTATTAACAACGATCAATTCAAAAGGACGAACCAGTGGATCGTGGATCTCGAGGTAAACATGGCTTGTCATCAAAAGAGGTGGGAATACATTTAACTCTTTTGTAACCATTGTTGTTGCTTTTACAAAAGTTTATGCTTAACAAACTCATGTATTGTCTGTCCGTGCATTACATGCTTTGTTTAAATTGCATTATGATAATTCTGTTGATTCTGTGAATCTTTCCACAATTTGGAAAAGACTTGTAATGTTTTGTTTGTCAGTATGAATTGTTATGGGAAATAATAATTTCCACTTGTGGTATATAGGATACGCTCCTTCACATTTATACCTACATGAATTCAGCTTTTATGCTTAAATTTGGTCATCATTAATGGGTGATATCAATAGATATTCGGTGTGCAACAACCCGACATCAATATTATACATTGTTTGAAGAAGGAGTTTGTCCATATACAAATTTTGTTATTAGAGTGACTTGGTCACTTTTTAATGTTTGGAAAAACATGTATTGTTTTCCAACTCTTTCTTATGATTACTTTAAAGTTAAATGTTATTCCTACTGGGCACCCCTTTTAGGGATGATGTGCTCACCCATTCCCACTTTCAGTTTAAGAGACAGATCAGAGTTGCGCAGCGAAAGCTTCGAGGCGTTGATTTCGTTTGTTAGACTACTTCTGCTATGATTATTATGTTGTATACTTTATTTGCAAACCTCTAATGACTATTGTATATGTATCATTTGAGAGGAGTTCTTATATATATATTTCTGAGCGGGGCTAATTTTGGGTTAAGTTTTGTAGCAGATTCCATAATTGAATGTTTAAGTAAATGATTTAGGTTCTTAGTGCCTCTTTATTAGTTAATCTCTTGGATTAGTCAGCTGCTAGTTTTGGGGGTCCTACATCGTGTATATTGAAAACAAAACTGCGAAGCATGAACACTCTACATAGACACAGTATTAAGGAATACAATACGAGGTTTATTTCTTAACCATTAAACTTTGTAGATAAGACATCAACATAATTGTATGAATGCTATTGTGATTATGTATGGGTATGAGGTGAGGATTTCAACCTAGGAAACAATGATTTTACATGTGTTTTAAGGAAGTAAGTTCATGATCTTGTGTTGTGAACCAAAAAGAAAATCGCCAGGCGCTATTGGGGTTGTTCTTCATTGCATATCTTATGAACGACCAATATGTGTGATTAGTATAACCGCTCATGACTTGTTTGTTTTCTTGGTAAAACTATTCACATGAGGCTTGGCTTATGTATTGGTATGACTTTTATTAGGGAAACCTATCTTAAGTAATCACCTGATGGTATGATCGAGTTTGTGTGTGTAAGACCGAATCTGGGTAAAGGGAAACTGATCCTAGTAAGAGGTGCAACACATACAAAGGGGAATAGATCCTTGTATGAGGTGGAGCAAGGTTTATAGCAGAAAGGGGAACCGATCATATGGACACGTGCAACACGTTTTTAGGCAAATGGGAACCGATCCTATGGACATGTGCAACACATATGAGTTAGATACCATATATATATGTGGGGAACCGATCCTAGTACCTATTCAAACCAAAGTTTGGAAAGCTAGTGTGACTATTCACAGTACTCACATGGAGGTAGAACCGAAACTTGTTTTTGTAGAACTGTTAAACCCATGATTTGTGATTGAGTGTTACTTGATCAATCACATAGTTCTTGAAAGTCAGAAGAACCAATTCTAAACTTGTTTGGAAGTGTGGTAGATCGGTTTCAAGTGAGCAAGTATGAAAGAGGACTTACAAAGAAAGGATGTCGACACACTTTGAACACGTGCATTAATGCGTATATTTTTATTGTTCAAAGATATTCCTTAACAGCTAAGAAGGAAGTAAATCCTAGGATCGAAATTAAATAAGTTAAGAATCTTTTTATTTAAGGTTTTTAATTATATATGGAAAATAAGAATTAGTAATGTGCATTTATTATTTAAAGATTTTCCAAGGAGATTTTCCATCAATATTTTGGACAGAGCATTCTCAGGAATTATGAAAACCGAATCTGGAAATTATTATTGAATATCTTGAGAATATTTTCGGTTTTGGAAATTTCTTGGTGTCCAAACTTCCTTGTCTATAAATACTTGAAGTTTGCATTTCTAGCAAATTAATCCTCCGTGACAGTAAACTTCCTCTGTTGTACAGTTATTGGTGAAGCCGCCTATTCAGAGAGAAGAGTAACCTAATTAGGAGAAATCTCTTATGGCCGCTCAGTTTAAAGTCTTCTTTGGGATTGAGAAGCTCTAAGAGTGCCGTTGGTGGAACTTAGATAATTGCGTTTTATCTTTTGTTTTCGATTGATTTGATTGACTAAAGGTGGTTGAATTTTGATTGCACCTAGTTTGTTTATGCTTGGGAATCTTCTCTTCTGATATAAAATTCACTCAAACTAGTTCGAAGTTTCAACAGGGATCTTTAGCCTGTTGTTAGTGCTAAAGACGATCTTGTGATAATCCATTGTTAACAGAATCTGTTCTGTGCGTGATTGATCAGAAGAGATTCAAGTAGTTGTGTGCAGGTGTTTATTGAATATCTAAGAAGATTTGAATACAAAGATGAGATAAAATATTTCTGACTTGGTTGTATAAATATTTGCACAATACTTGTTTCAGTAAAAGAGGATCCAATTAATAATCGGTTTATCCTTGGATTAATTAGTTGTGTAGATCGGCATCAATACATTTCCTTGGGATTAAAGGTATTGATTGCAAAATCTTAACGATTACCTTGGGTGATTGATCATAAGATAGATCTAAGGACCCGACGAAGGATTTTATATTAAGATAAACAGAAGAGCCTTTGTCCAACTCATATCACTTGGTTGAAGAGAGTCGATACCAAAAGATTTGTTGTTCCTTTACTGTTTGGGACACAAACCAAAGGAATTGTTCCAAGTACGTGACTTGTTTACAAGTTGGAGGCTTGAGAATACAGACGGAACTAGGTGAACTATAGGTTTAGTTATTTGGTCTCAACTATACGAAGTTGGTTTATTTTGTATAGCGGCTTAATCCTGAGAGTATTCAATTCTGGACTAGGTCCCGGGGTTTTTCTGCATTTGCGGTTTCCTCGTTAACAAAATCTTGCTATGTCATTTACTTTATATTTCCACATTATAATTGTTTTATTATAATTAAAGTAAATTACACAAACGTTAATTCCTATTTACTTAATAAGAAATCCTACTGTGTTTGGTTAAGTCCGAACCTTTGTATCAAGTAAACATACTTCGTTGTTGTATTGTCTCGATCTCGTATCCATAGACGATCACTCTAAGTGTGAATCGATTAGTTGTAATCTCTTGAATCTGTCCATAGACAATCACTTTCGGACAAATGACTTATAGGAAGGAAAAGTTTTAGCTTGAGGTATATTTGGGTACCCTCACCTTTTCACCGGCTATTTTTCTCATCTCCATTTTGGCGCTTTTTCAAACCTTTCTATGAAAATCTATTGAAAGAAGACGAGTTAAAGAAAAAGATGAAAGTCGTCAAGATGATCAACAAGAAAAGGTGCATAATGTGAGATCAAAGCTGGCCTGTAATATTCTCCATGCAAAAAGAGAATAATACTTGCATGTCGTGCCTAAAAAAGTATTGTTCTTTTGGAAATTCAGTTTTTGTTGAAATTTAAATTACTTATAAAATGGTTATCAACTAATTGTAATGGTGACAAAAATTACAGTTTATGTAAAAAAAGATTTAATTGATTTCAGTTTGTAGTCCCTTACGGCTTATGTCTAAAGAATATGATGTCTATTTTTGTTGGGAACATTGATTGTTACTTAAACAAACTGAGACAAATTTTCACTAATACACTACGTTGTAACACTTGATAAACATGTAAGAAGATCTTTAAAATTCATAATTGGTGTATCATATATCTGCGACACCAAAAAAACACTGCTTAGTAATTTTACTTTAGAAAACAGTAGACAACAATATCTTTTATGTTGTCAAGATGCGAAAGAAAAATAGCAGTAAAAAATGATGAAACCAAAAAGGTTTCAGCAAAAATATGATGAAAACAAAAAAGGTTCCAGCAAAAGTATGATGAAACCTATTTTGGTTCAATAGATTATAAAAGCCCACAAGCTCTGCAAACTTAATCTAAAATGAAACAAACATGACACACCTGCAACAAATTAATATGTTTAACTATAGAAAGAATAGAAAAGAGAATAAATGAAAAATAACTCTAAAACAAACATCAAAATGAAATCTGAAAAGTAGATTAAATACATATTGTATGTAGTCTAAACTAAATCGAAACTGAAATTCGAAGAATTGTAATCGGAATGGCTTCACATCTGTCGAGCACGACATGTCCTTCGGTTATGGGTAGTTAAAACATGAAAGCTACCACAAGTTCTCATTTTCTTTTTGGGAATTGAACATGTAATAAAAATTCTCTTCTTCTTACTTGGAAGACCTGGTTGTGGAGGAGTATCGGGATAAATAACAAGAGATTTTTGGAAACACTGTAGCAGGCCTTTGAAATGTGGGAACTATATTAATTTCTCTACAACATTGGTTTCATGCAAATACCTCTTCAACATCTCCACTCAACAGATGTGTACGTCGTCGAACTCTAGCCGCAATTTCTACTTTCCAACATTGAAAACTCAAAACTACTGAGACATAAAATTGCCCAAATTATCAAGTATAATATAATGCTGAAATGCACTTAAATAAGCTAAGATAAGAAGGAATGAAATAACCCACTCACCACCATCACCACTTACTGACTCAATCCCCAACTGCATTACTCATTCAATACTTACCACCTAAGAGAAATATTTCAAATAGGGGACTTGATAAATAAATTGGAACTGCGTGCTAAAGCAACTTGATTCGGCTTCTGTAGTTTTGATAATGTCAACCGAACCTATGCACAATGAGCACCATGGGGATACTAGAAGCGGACCATCCGATTCACTGTTTATACACTCATGAACGACTGAAGTCTGACCAGACTTCTCATCTGAGGGCATTAAAAATGCGCAAAATAATTTCTCATCCTCCCTTGCATTACAATCAATTTAGCAAACACTACTATGAATGCCTGATAAAATAGGACCCATAAACTGCATTTAATCACTTAACATCATTATATTTGGTCATATTGTGTATAAAATCCACAATTTCTCTTTCACCATTTCCTCATCCCTATGTACATTCCCATTTTTTAAAGTCTAGTTTAACCAGTGTTGGTGGATTCACAACTGTAAGTTTCTATAAAACGCAAAACTAAATTACTTTCTAGCAAATCTATTCTAATAAACATTAAGTGTGAGCAAGGAACAGTCACAATTACCTCTTATTCCTTTGATATTGATCTCTAATACGTACGATAAGTCCACTAAACACCATAATATTTCATCACCATCTTGTTATCTACTATCTTGCACTTGCTTTATATTCAATGAGCACGGCTTCTTAAAGAAAAACCACCAACCATTTCGGTGATGGACAATATTATCTATCAGCAACGAGTGGTTTCGTCGATAAAAACTAACAAAAATTAGTAAAAATTAGATGAAAACAAAATTTGTCACCTAATGAAGATCACCCGTATCAACTCAAATTCAAAAATCAAAACTAGTAGATCTAAAAACCCTAATCGAAACATAACCAAAAACCCAACAATTTACAGTTGAATCATCATTACCACCCGACACCACTACCCATAACTACGATTTAATTCCATCTGGAAGTATTTAATTAATGGAAAACAAAAAATTGAATTCGAAAGATCAACTGATATATCAAATTGATGAAAAATCACCCAATAAACAAATGAATTTGAGTATTAAGAATTAACAACCTGAATTGGCGTCCAAAATTACCTTTGATTGATCACTGAATTTGAAAACTATATACTTTGATGATGATGCGACGGATGTGGTGTTGGTGTTTTACTGGAGGATTAGGACATGGTGGTGGGTTTGGGGGTGGTGTGAAAGTAGTAGGAAGGGGTGTTGCTGTTATTGGCAGGGAAAAGGAGGAGGAAGATGTGGGTTTGGTGAAGGCTCATGATCATAGTTGTGGTCGTAGAAGTAGTAGGAGATGATGTTGGAGGTGGTGGGGAAATGGGAAGGAGGAGGAAGAGGCCCTGGTAGTAGGAGATGATGTTGGAGGTGGTGGGGAAATGGGAAGGAGGAGGAAGAGGCCCTGGTGGTGGATGCGGTGTGAGAGAGAGGGATATAGAGAGACGATAATTCTAAGTATGGAGAAGGAGAAGAAGAGGGTAAGGTAGGTATTTTTAAAATAGGAAATAATCTAATTTACACATTTTAAAATATTTGGGGGGTTTTGTATCACTTTTAGGAAAAATGAAGTTCTTATAACTCTCAACATATGGGTGGAGTTTATGTCTGGTTTTTAGAGCTTAATATGTTTGATTAATGAGGAATTGAAATCTGGTTTACATCGGGGAAGGGAATGATCTTTAGGAAGAAAAGTTAACCAGGTTATTATAGGTGGTGTTAAGGTCATTTATTAATTATCGAGGTAAAAAGCTAGTCCTTTTGTTCCTTTTTAATAGGCTGGTTTTGTTTTTAGAGAAAAATTAAGAAAGTTAAGAGAACTAATCATTGAAAGTGGTCCTCATGACACTTGTCAATAAAAGAAGTGAAATGAAATGGTCTCCATGACACTTGTCATCAAAAGAAGTAAAGTGAAATGGCCCACATGACACTTGTCATCAAAAGAAGTTAAGAGAAAAGTGGTCCTAGAAAACTAAAGTAACATTTGACTTTCCCAATTAGAAAACCGACCTATTTTTTTGAAACATCTATTTTAGAAAACCAACATATTAAAAAGGAACGGAGGGAGTAGTTATTTTAATTTATGGTGTTGTTCAATGGGTAGTAGTAGCCGTAGTAGTAGCAGTGCTTCTGATGCTATTGCTAAAAACGTCAGGACTTGAAATGTAACTAATTGTTGAAACTTGATTGCGTAGTAGTAGCAGTGCTTCTGATGCTATTGCTAAAAACGTCAGGACTTGAAATGTAACTAATTGTTGAAACTTGATTGCGTCTTTTATATCTCTAAATATCACAGTATTTGTGTATTATATAGTGCTGCTGGTGCTGTTAGTTCTATAGCTCTAGATCGCACTAGTATTTGGTTTGAGACTTTTTGTGCAAATTAGAAAGAACAACAGAAATTACCAAGATTGGGTCCTCCACAGGTATAGTGGAATACCTGATTACCAGTGTAAGGCCGATACTGCATATTGCTGAAATCTGGGTAAATTGAAATTGATACCCCGTTCCCTAAATTTGAGCCAAAGATGAAATCGTAACAAAGCAACTGACAGAAAGTTTCAATCTCTTACTTCTTAAAATGCACTTCAAGTTTATGCAATTCTCCTTGCAATGACCCAAACACGATGGTAAGAAAGTCACGATGTCTTCTAATGTCCAGCACATGCATCTGGTGTCTGGCTCCATTGGAAATGCCCTTTTAGTAGAGCGATAACATCACTTAGTGATGGTATGCCTATTTAAGGCGCTGTTTCGTTGTATGAAAGCAGAGTTCTCTAGTGTTTGAATCTATTAATGTTGATTTTGAATTTCCAATTAAGTCAAGGATTATTGGGTAAGTAAGGTAGTCTCTTTCTAACAGACATGAGAAGCTACAAGTTCATGCTTCAAAAAAAAAACTACATGGGGTCACACAATCGTTATTATATAGTGAAAGCAACATTTGTAGAAGCATTTCAGCATCCACAACACAAAAAATAAGTAGCATTAAGTCACAGTCATTACTCCAAAAAAGATTTTGGAGTCTGTCAGACGACCGAACTATCATCACAGCAGGCCAAGGCCAAGCTGAGAACGATCATCTACAGCCACACGATGTACATCATAGAACGGGTAACCATTAATCACGCTCTGATCGTGCGGTCCTGTTTCATCAACCAGACTGTGGTTCCTGTCTCCTTAGAACTCAAGGATACAGAGGTACGAGCCTATAGAACAGATCCTGTTTCCTTTGACGAGGCTTTGGATTTTCCTGCTTCCTGCGTCTTTTCCATCGTGGGTCCTTTTGTCGCTTTCTTTCTGCACAAGGAATTTCAAACAGCGAGAAACAGAAATGTCCGTGCTGATCGGGTTAGTTTGCGAAATACCTTACTCCAAGACAGGGAAAAACTGCCCGAGGGCCACAGAGAACTTTTAGGGAGGCTCATTTGATTAAAACATATGAGTTAAAATACATGGGTTAATAGTCTTATTAAAAGTGCGGATTCATTGGAAGTACGTGAAAACGCGAGAAGATCCCTTTAAAAATACATGTAGATCCTTAGAAAATTTACGAAAACCCACCGAAAAGGCAGGTCCGTACGAGATATAAAAAATGTAAATCCATGAATCTAAGCAATAAGCCTTTTAACCAGTTTAAACTGCTTCGATAGATACTGACGGAGCTATTGAAGATAACAGGTGTGTTTTTGAATATGGTAAAGTTAACAAAAGATAAATACTGTCAGAGCTAATGAAGCAGAGCAATCATATGCTAGTTTAAGATGAAATCACAGGATAAGATAAATCTTTTACTGGGACGAAGTCCCTGTTTCTAGCGCCAAATTGTGAACACGTAAATCACGAAGGCATCTATATGTTCACAAACAATGTTCACACTCTATATACATACTCGCACTGATGAGACAATTGCATTGATTCCTTGGCTCAAAACCTTCGGGTTTATCATAGCCTCATCTAATATCATCACCAGAGGCGTTCACATAGAGGAATATAAAGAAAACGAAGTATAAAAGTAAAACTCGTGGAGTATCAAATGAATGTAAAGTGTTGAAATGTAAATAAGGCTGGGATTTACGTGGTTCATCACTAAGGCCTACATCCACGGGGTTTGTCGTTTCACTATGCATTTGATGATTACAGAGGTAGTCGAATGACTTTGGATTTTACATAGGTCTGTGAATTGTAAAAGGTAAACTTACACTCACAATCCTTCTCTCTCTCCTTCTCTCCGATCCCCTCTCTCTTGGTGGAGAGGGATATTTATAGGGTTAGAGTGTGGGACCCGTTTCTGAGGGCCGTTGGAACCTTATCTTCTTGTGCTTTGTGTCCATCACGCGGAGGTCTTCGTTCATTGCTTGATCACGCAGAGTCATCCTCGTTCGTTCCACGGGTTGATCGACACGTACACTGCTCAGAGTGTTTAATGCGGGTAGTTGAGATGCATGCTCGTGTGAGACAAGTGTTTTCTGCCCCTGTCACATCCATGTCAGTCAACCTTTTCTTCACCGTTGATCTTGGCTTCTTTTGAGGATGAGATAAAGTAACTCTTCGAGAGTTATTTGGTGCTCCGCAGTACATCGTGTTTTTGGTACATCTTTTAACTTCTGCCCTTGGATTTGTTCGGCCAAAAATCCGACGTCGACGGGATGGGCTTCTTGGCTGTGGGCGTGTGTCATGTTTTGATGACTTGGTCTGCATGCTCTCCACGTGTCTTCCTACATACACGTGTTTGATGATGAAATATGTACACACAGTAGTAGTAGCAGTGCTTCTGATGCTATTGCTAAAAACGTCAGGACTTGAAATGTAACTAATTTTTGAAACTTGATTGCGTCTTTTATATCTCTAAATATCATAGTATTTGTGTATTATATAGTGCTGCTGGTGCTGTTAGTTCTATAGCTCTAGATCGCACTAGTATTTGGTTTGAGACTTTTTGTGCAAATTAGAAAGAACAACATAAATTACCAAGATTGGGTCCTCCACAGGTATAGTGGAATACCTGATTACCAGTGTAAGGATGATACTGCATATTGCTGAAATCTGGGTAAATTGAAATTGATACCCCGTTCCCTAAATTTGAGCCAAAGATGAAACTGTAACAAAGCAACTGACAGAAAGCTTCAAGCTCTTACTTCTTAAAATGCACTTCAAGTTTATGCAATTCTCCTTGCAATGACCCAAACACGATGGTAAGAAAGTCACGATGTCTTCTAATGTCCAGCACATGCATCTGGTGTCTGGCTCCATTGGAAATGCCCTTTTAGTAGAGCGATAACATCACTTAGTGATGGTATGCCTATTTAAGGCGCTGTTTCGTTGTATGAAAGCAGAGTTCTCTAGTGTTTGAATCTATTAATGTTGATTTTGAATTTCCAATTAAGTCAAGGATTATTGGGTAAGTAAGGTAGTCTCTTTCTGACAGACATGAGAAGCTACAAGTTCATGCTTCAAAAAAATAAAAAAAAAAACTACATGGGGTCACACAATCGTTATTATACAGTGAAAGCAACATTTGTAGAAGCATTTCAGCATCCACAACACAAAAAATAAGTAGCCTTAAGTCACAGTCATTACTCAAAAAAAGATTTTGGAGTCTGTCAGACGACCGAACGATCATCAAAGCAGGCCAAGGCCAAGCTGAGAACGATCATCTACAGCCACACGATGTACATCATAGAACGGGTAACCATTAATCACGCTCTGATCGTGCGGTCCTGTTTCATCAACCAGACTGTGGTTCCTGTCTCCTTAGAACTCAAGGATACAGAGGTACGAGCCTATAGAACAGATCATGTTTCCTTTGACGAGGCTTTGGATTTTCCTGTTTCCTGCGTCTTTTTCATCGTGGGTCCTTTTGTCGCTTTCTTTCTGCACAAGAAATTTCAAACATCGAGAAACAGAAATGTCCGTGCGGATCGGGTTAGTTTGCGAAATACTTTACTCCAAGACAGGGAAAAACTGCCCGAGGGCCACATAGAACTTTTAGGGAGGCTCATTTGATTAAAACATATGAGTTAAAATACATGGGTTAATAGTTTTATTAAAAGTGCGGATTCATTGGAAGTACGTGAAAACGCGAGAAGATCCCTTTAAAAATGCATGTAGATCCTTTGAAAATTTACGAAAACCCACCGAAAAGACAGGTCCGTACGAGATCTAAAAAATGTAAATCCATGAATCTAAGCAATAAACCTTTTAACCAGTTTAAACTGCTTCGATAGATACTGCCGTAGCTATTGAAGATAACGGGTATGTTTTTGAATATGGTAAAGTTAATAAAAGATAAATACTGTCAGAGCTAATGAAGCAGAGCAATCATATGCTAGTTTAAGATGAAATCACAGGATAAGATAAATATTTTACCGGGACGAAGTCCCTGTTTCTAGCGCCAAATTGTGAACATGTAAATCACGAAGGCATCTATATGTTCACAAACAATGTTCGCACTCTATATACATACTCGCACTGATGAGACAATTGCATTGATTCCTTGGCTCAAAACCTTCGGGTTTATCATAGCCTCATCTAATATCATCACCAGAGGCGTTCACATAGAGGAAGATAAAGAAAACGAAGTATAAAAGTAAAACTCGTGGAGTATCAAATGAATGTAAAGTGCTGAAATGTAAATAAGGCTGGGATTTACGTGGTTCATCACTAAGGCCTACATCCACGGGGTTTGTCGTTTCACTATGCATTTGATGATTACAGAGGTAGTCGAATGACTTTGGATTTTACATAGGTCTGTGAATTGTAAAAGGTAAACTTACACTCACAATCCTTCTCTCTCTCCTTCTCTCTCTCTTTTTTCCGATCCCCTCTCTCTTGGTGGAGAGGGGGTATTTATAGGGTTAGAGTGTGGGACCCGTTTCTGAGGGCCGTTGGAATCTTATCTTCTTGTGCTTTGTGTCCATCACGCGGAGGTCTTCGTTCATTGCTTGATCACGCAGAGTCATCCTCGTTCGTTCCACGGGTTGATCGACACGTACACTGCTCAGAGTGTTTAATGCGGGTAGTTGAGACGCATGCTCGTGTCAGACAAGTGTCTTCTGCCCCTGTCACATCCATGTTAGTCAACCTTCTCTTCACCGTTGATCTTGCCTTCTTTTGGGGATGAGATAAAGTAACTCTTCGGGAGTTATTTGGTGCTCCGCAGTACATCGTGTTTTTGGTACATCTTTTAACTTCTGCCCTTGGATTTGTTCGGGCAAAGATCCGACGTCGACGGGATGGGCTTCTTGGTTGTGGGCGTGTGTCATCATGTTTTGATGACTTGGTCCGCATGCTCTCCACGTGTCTTCCTACATACACGTGTTTGATGATGAAATATGTACACACAGTAGTAGTAGCATTGCTTCTGATGCTATTGCTAAAAACGTCAGGACTTGAAATGTAACTAATTTTTGAAACTTGATTGCGTCTTTTATATCTCTAAATATCACAGTATTTGTGTATTATATAGTGCTGCGGGTGCTGTTAGTTCTATAGCTCTAGATCGCACTGGTATTTGGTTTGAGACTTTTTGTGCAAATTAGAAAGAACAACAGAAATTACCAAGATTGCGTCCTCCGCAGGTATAGTGGAATACCTGATTACCAGTGTAAGGCCGATACTGCATATTGCTGAAATCTGGGTAAATTGAAATTGATACCCCGTTCCCTAAATTTGAGCCAAAGATGAAATTGTAACAAAGCAACTGACAGAAAGCTTCAAGCTCTTACTTCTTAAAATGCACTTCAAGTTTATGCAATTCTCCTTGCAATGACCCAAACACGATGGTAAGAAAGTCACGATGTCTTCTAATGTCCAGCACATGCATCTGGTGTCTGGCTCCGTTGGAAATGCCCTTTTAGTAGAGCGATAACATCACTTAGTGATGGTATGCCTATTTAAGGCGCTGTTTCGTTGTATGAAAGCAGAGTTCTCTAGTGTTCGAATCTATTAATGTTGATTTTGAATTTCCAATTAAGTCAAGGATTATTGGGTAAGTAAGGTAGTCTCTTTCTGACAGACATGAGAAGCTACAAGTTCATGCTTCAAAAAAAAAAAAAAAAAACATGGGGTCACACAATCGTTATTATACAGTGAAAGCAACATTTGTAGAAGAATTTCAGCATCCACAACACAAAAAATAAGTAGCCTTAAGTCACAGTCATTACTCCAAAAAAGATTTTGGATCTGTCAGACGACCGAACGATCATCACAGCAGGGCAAGGCCAAGCTGAGAACGATCATCTACAGCCACACGATGTACATCATAGAACGAGTAACCATTAATCACGCTCTGATTGTGCGGTCCTGTTTCATCAACCAGACTGTGGTTCCCGTCTCCTTAGAACTCAAGGATACAGAGGTACGAGCCTATAGAACAGATCCTGTTTAAGTAAGGTCGTGTCCAGTTCGCCGATTCCACTTCCTATAAATTATAACTATGCCTATAGAAAATCGCAGGTTCGAGACCTGTATGAGCCACGGAAAAATATAGATTTTAACAATGAGGATATGGGTTCACTTCTGGTCCTGAATCTCTAGATTTATTATTGCGTAAATTCTGAGAAAAAACTATGTAAATCCCAACCATAATGACTGTAAAATTCCTTGTTAAGGTAAGAAATTTTTATACACTAGAAGTGAGGATCTGTAGAAAATGGAAGTTTAAAGAACCTGAGTTGAGTGTGAGTCAATAGCAGGGATCCTCAGAAGTCGTCTAAATAAATCACTTAACGAAATGTTTTTAGCTTCGCTATGCAGGATCAGATGTTAAGAGTAATGATTCATCTGAAACAAAAAGGAAATGCAGTGTTTATAGAGATAGTTGAACACAAATGAACGTAACAAATTTCAGGTATCATATCTGTAGAAACAACTACTTATGCATTTATCTTTTTCTGTTCTGATAAAAGAAAGGATTACATTACTAGACGAAACGAGGAACTAAATCCACGTTACAGATTTTGGGAAACCAGTGTCTCTTTTGATAGTTGCCATCCATTTCCTGAATAACTCATAGCTATTCTACCATACTTATTAGATTTCATATTGACAAAACCGAAAATCAGACTTAACATTGTAGACTCATTATGTCATTTCAAAGTTTGAGAATTCCTAGCTAGCATGGTACCTGTTTTTAAACCCCTTGTTGCTGCCCATTTGATGGCTTCTCTGTCTTTCTTGAAGCATCCTTCGTTTCCTTCTGTGAATCCTGACATTGTGCCTGTGCAGCCAGTTGTTTTCGCTCCATCTCTTCCAGGAAGGCCGAGAGGGTGATATTGTATCCAGTTAGTTTCATATATCATCAAACAGTTCAACTTCAAACCAAGTTTCATAACCTCTTGGCACAACATCAAAATCCTTCTCCTCGGCACGAGCTGCAACTTTAATTTCATCCCATAATTTTTCAGCCTCATTTCTTTCTAACACGGTAATACTTTTGATACAATCGAAAGCCATCGAACTTATGCCATCCTTTCCGATGAATTGAATGAATTCCCAAGGTTCATTACTTGTACGATACCAGAAAGTGTTTTTGTTTATCACAAGACCTTCTTTGACTAGACTCTCATCCTATGATGTTATTCTTACAAAATCCCCAAACTTGAATGAATTCTTAATGCTTTTGAGCCCTAATAAATCAAACGCTCTCGATATCAAATTGGAAGGGCTACTAAAACCATCAACAGCACGAGGGGGATTTTGATGTTTACCTTTTGATTCGTATACTAACTTGGGAAAAACTGGTTCAGGGATCGAAATCATTCCATCTTCTTCTCCATTGAAACTTGTGTTGTTCTTTGCACGGCATTGAATAGTTGTATTAAAACTTTGGTTATTATTATTATTACTCAGAGCCAGGTTTCGATCCTGGGACCTGTGGGTTATGGGCCCACCACGCTTCCGCTGCGCCACTCTGATTTGTTGATTATTAGACGCGAGTTATTATAAATATATATAAAATCAGAAAGATAATTTCGCTGGCCCTCGACTGAGCACAATGATTCTTAGCAGTTCGATCCAATCGTTCTTGCTACTAATCACACCCCTTCCGCATCTACCTGTGTCAGGAAGTATTTGTGCACCTTTTGGTGCACGCATAGACTCACCTTCGAGTGAGAAATTTGTCTAGAGGAAGGTGGAATCACTATATATGAACACTTGAATCACGTAACGCTGCTTCCGATGTGCAATCTGCAAATTTTTGCAAAAGAATTGAGGCCAGTGTGCCTATCTTACGCTTAGTGTTACCACTTGGCATTCCTACTACTTTACCTTGTCCTGTCCCCATGTGATTTGCAAGATTTATCACACCTAATAGGTAGAGCCTAGCTAATAGTTGTGCATGGTCTATGAAAGTATGAAGCATGTTATTATTGCATTTCAAGTGGTTTCTTCGTATATGATATGGTATGAGGGAGGCATGTGGACATCACTTATTTGATTGGAGTAGCCGAATGGTATTGACAAATTAAGTACAACACCAACTACTAATGCGTATGTTTTTCTTTTTAGAAAACAGGATTATATTACTAGGAGAAACGAGGATAGACGTTCGGGTTATAGATTTTGTCAAACAGTGCCTCTTTTGATCGCCATCCATTTCATTAGAGCAAAACTGATTTCCTGGATCACTCTTTAACTATTTTTCTAGCAAAATTATCTGCATACTTATTACGTTTCCTATTTGATGAAACCCAAAGCTATCTGCCACCAAGATAATCCGCATTATAAATATATAGCTTTGTTATCATTCAGCAAGATAACTTTTTTAGACCATAAAAAAATTAAAATAAATAAATAAATAGATAGCAAGTTAACTTTTTTTAGACCACTTATTTCTTCCCGTTTGATGGCTTCTCTTCATGTCTTGGACTCACCTTCTTGTGGAAAACCGCATCTGTCGTTTCCTCCTGCATATCCGGATATCGTGCCAGTTAGAGGTGTAAATTAGGACGGACCAGCACGTTTATGGCACGGCACATCACATCACGTTAAAATTCGAGCACAGTACGGCACAACACGTAAGCGGCCCAGCACAGGCACAACACGTTTCTTTAATGTGTTGTGTTGTGCCAGAAAAATATGCACAGTGGCACAACACACGGCATGTGTTAGCACGTGGCACAACACAGCACGACACGCGAAGAAAACACGCCATGTCAAGTGTAAAATACTACACAATAAATCACATTTGATGCATATTTCACGAGAGAATTGTTTTAGCCAAATTCTGACATTTAATTTTCGTTATGCTAATTTATTTCTGTAATAATACATGTACTAACTAAAATATCTCAAAAATATTTATTTTGGAAAACATAATATATGTATGCTAGCACGGCACATCACAGCACAACATGGCAGAACACATTTATTTTTCTGGCACAACACAACACAACACGCCATTTAGCACAGCACATCACAACACATCTGAATCTCTGGCACATCCCAACACAGCACGCAACATGCTAAGCACGTGACTTCGTGGACTGGGTTGTGCCGGGCCGGCACGTTTTACATCTCTACTGCCAGTACTTGTGCAACTATTTCTATTTCGTTTAGTCTCTTCCCTTCATGTGTATCATGTATCGTGCCAGTGCTTGTGCAACCATTTCATTTAGTCTCTTCTCTTCCACGAGGGAGAAGTCTACATTATATGCAGTTATTTTGATATTGTTAGAATACGGGCATCCAACTCAAAATCAATTGGCAATGAGTGAAGACCCTAAGGATTATAGGTAGCCCAGATAATGTGGGACTAATAATCACAATACGCCCCCTCACGTGTAGCCTCGTTGGGTCTAACACGTGGACAATTAACTCGGGCGACGCGGAGTAAAGGGGCAGTCTAATGACTCGTCGCAAATATCCTGCTCTGATACCATGTTATAATACGGGCATCCAACTCAAAACCAATTGGCAAACATGGACAATTAAATCGGGTGACGCGGAGTAAAGGCGCGGTCTAATGACTCGTCCCAAATAGCCTGCTCTGATACCATGTTAGAATACGAGCATCCAACTCAAAACCAATTGACAATGAGTGGAGAGGCCCTAAGAATTATAAACCGTAGGATCTTAGATTGCCTAGACAATGTGGTACTAATAATCTCAACAGATATCTTCTAGCTCAACTTCAAACCAAGTTTATAACCTCTTGGTGGTACATCAAAATCCTCCTCCTTAGCACCACCTGCAACTTTAATTTCATCTCATACTTTTTCAGCCTCATCTCTTTCTAACAACGTAACACTATCCATACCCCTGAATCTCGTTGAGCGAATCCCACCCTTGCAGATCATTTTAAGCCAAAAGTATGATGAAACCTATTTTGGTTCAATAGATTATAAAAGCCCGCAAGCTCTGCCAAACTTAATCTAAAATGAAACAAACATGACACACCTGCAACAAATTAACATGTTTAACTATAGAAAGAATAGAAAAGAGAATAAATGAAAAATAACTATAAAACAAACATCAAAATGAAATCTGAAAAGTAGATTAAATACATATTGTATGTAGTCTAAACTAAATCGAAACTGAAATTCGAAGAATTGTAATCGAAATGGCTTCATATCTGTCGAGCACGGCATGTCCTTCGGTTATGGGTAGTTAAAACATGAAATCTACCACAAGTTCTCATTTTCTTCTTGGGAATTGAACATGTAATAAAAATTCTCTTCTTCTTACTTGGAAGACCTGGTTGTGGCGGAGTATCGGGATAAATAACAAGGGATTTTTGGAAACACTGTAGCAGGCCTTTGAAATGTGGGAACTAGATTAATTTCTCTACAACATTGGTTTCATGCAAATACCTCTTCAACATCTCCACTCAACAGATGTGTACGTCGTCGAACTCTAGCCGCAATTCCGACTTTCCAACATTGAAAACTCAAAACTACTGAGACATAAAATTGCCCAAATTATCAAGTACAATATAATGCTGAAATGCACTTAAATAAGCTAAGATAAGAAGGAATGAAACAACCCACTCACCACCATCACCACTTACTGACTCAATCCCCAACTGCATTACTCATTCAATACTTACCACCTAAGAGAAATATTTCAAATAGGGGACTTGATAAATAAATTGGAACTACGTACTAAAGCAACTTTATTCGGCTTCTGTAGTTTTGATAATGTCAACCGAACCTATGCACAATGAGCACAATGAGCGCCATGGGGATACTAGAAGCGGACCATCCGATTCACTGTTTATACACTCATGAACGACTGAACTCTGACCATACTTCTCATCTGAGGGCATTAAAAATGCGCAAAATAATTTCTCATCCTCCCTTGCATTACAATCAATTTAATAAACACTACTATGAATGCCTGATAAAATAGGACCCATAAACTGCACTTAATCACTTAACATCATTATATTTGGTCATACTGTGTATAAAATCCACAATTTCTCTTTCACCATTTCCTCATCCCTATGTACATTCCCATTTTTTAAAGTCTAGTTTAACCAGTGCTGGTGGATTCACAACTGTAAGTTTCTATAAAACGCAAAACTAAATTACTTTCTAGCAAATCTATTCTAATAAACATTAAGTGTGAGCAAGGAACGGTCACAATTACCTCTTATTCCTTTGAGATTGATCTCTAATAGGTACGATAAGTCCACTAAACACCATAATGTTTCATCACCATCTTGTTATCTACTATCTTGCACTTGCTTTATATTCAATGAGCACGGCTTCTTAAAGAAAAACCACCAACCATTTCGGTGATGGACAATATTATCTATCAGCAACGAGTTGGTTTCGTCGATAAAAACTAACAAAAATTAGTAAAAATTAGATGAAAACAAAATTTGTCACCTAATGAAGATCACCCATAACAACTCAAATTCAAAAATCAAAACTAGTAGATCTAAAAACCCTAATCGAAACAAAACCAAAAACCCAACAATTTACAGTTGAATCATCATTACCACCCGACACCACTACCCATAATTACGATTTGATTCCATCTGGAAGTATTTAATTAATGAAAAACAAAAAAAATGAATTCGAAAGATCAAACTGATATATCAAATTGACGAAAAATCACCCAATAAACAAATAAGTTTGAGTATTAAGAATTAACAACCTGAATTGGCGTCCAAAATTACTTTTGATTGATCACTGAATTTGAAAACTATATACTTTTATGATGATGCGACGGATGTGGTGTTGGTGTTACTGGAGGATTAGGACATGGTGGTGGGTTTGGGGGTGGTGTGAAAGTAGTAGGAAGGGGTGTTGCTGTTGTTGGCAGGGAAAAGGAGGAGGAAGATGTGGGTTTGGTGAAGGCTCATGATCATAGTTGTGGTCGTAGAAATAGTAGGAGGTGATGTTGGAGGTGGTGGGGAAATGGGAAGGAGGAGGAAGAGGCCCTGGTGGTGGATGCGGTGTGAGGGAGAGAAAATTAATTTCATTTAATGGGCACGTTTCCCATTCCTCCATTAACTTCCTTCTCTTTCTTTCGAGTATATTAAGGAGAGGAGAGAAAATTAATTTCATTCTCCTTGAAAATTAATTTCATTCTCCCTGTCAGACTTCATCCTTTGTTCTTCAACCATTAAATTCTCTCTGCCCTAACATTAATTACGCTCGTTTCTTCTTTGTTTCTGGTTTGTTCTCTCATTTGTCTTCTTTTTGGATTTTGCTTGTGGTGGTAAGGTTTCTTTTCTTCGTTTCTGTTGTTTTAAGTTTTGTGTTGATTGTAAATTTCCTGCTGCTGTCGTACCTTGTTTGTGATGAAGAACATCTTTTGATGAATGTATGCTAGTTTGCCCCTGTTCTTATTCTCAAGTCGAGGAGGCCATTGTTTCAATTGTATTGATTGAACTGTTAAGTTTAGGGTTTTAGGGTTTTAGGTTATACATGCATGTATGCATGTATGCTAGTTTTAGGGTTTCTGGGCTATGTTGAGATGAACTGTTAATTTTGTGGTTTTTTGATCTTTGGTGATGCCCTCGTGTTTGCTTCTAACTTGTTTTTTTTGTACCTCCTCGCAGCCATGTCTGACCGTCCGCGGCTTCCTTATCAAACTCCGGCTTCCAGTCTGCCGAGATCCCCTCCGCGTAGAGAGTCTAATACATCTCCACATGGGGGAGATCTCTCTAAATTGTCGCAAATGGATCCCCGCGGTAGTAAAGTTTCGTCTTCTTCTGGGACGAAGGCTTCTCCTCCTAGGAAAGGGGATCCATCGAAGGGTCCTTCCGGGTCTCGATACGCTGCCAGCCGTGCTCCTTCTCATCCTCGTGATGACTCCAGGTGTACGCAGACACCTCCTCGTGATGGCGCCTTCGATATTCCCCCTCTTCGTTCTATAGTGCCCGTGCAGAACCCTCTGCCGCCGTCTCCAGTACTTTCTTTCAAAGGGAAGAACTCCAAAGGTGGTGTGCCGAGTGCTGAATCATCTAAAAATACTTCTTTCAAAAGAAAAGCTTCCGAGGCTTTTGTTGGTTCGTCCGATCCCGCGGAAGAAGAGGAGGCTGCCCCGGTGATACGCAGCGTTTCGGTTAGCAAGAAGAAAGTCACGTTTAAGCACATTTACCTTGAACTTTTCAAGGAAAAGCATGATCTTCAAGCCTTCGAGGTTCGTTTCTATGCCCATGAGAATGATATTACTTACGAGCTCATCTCGAAGTATCAGTTTGATGAGTTTCACATGTTGACTACGGTTGGAGCCTTCGAGGCGGGTCTTATGCTGCCGTTGTATAAGTCTGGTGATTCCTTTTATTATGACGTGCTATCTGGTCGCGAAGGCTCATCCACCAATACTCATAGTCGTTCCGTGTCGCAATTGTCGGGGAATTATCTCCGTGCACTGAGGGAATGCTATTTTCGGATTAAGGGGGAGACGACGATGACATGTTACGTTCCAGATCCCGTTGAGAGGGGGTGGTATACTCCTGAAAACTTCAACAGCTCCTTTGGGGATTATGTCAGTAGTAGGAACCGTAAACCGTGGAGCGTTAGTCTTCGTAACCTCGTTGCTCCTCGGGGCGAAATTCGTCTCTTAAGTGAGGTGAGTGATGCCAAACTTAAATACGTTCCAGGCACCGAGGGTTCGGCTCAGCGGAAACTTTTTCCTGCTCGTGAAAGGATCAAGCGTGACCATGATTATGAGTGGCATGCCACTGTCATTTAAATTGTTGGTCCTTGGGCTTATGGTTGGATTCCCGGTCCGCGAGGTTGGCGTCCTTCTGAGAGTAGCATGCCTCGTGATTCTCCTCCTGCTCGTTATGGAGATTTCTGTCCCTGGCGTTTAAATTTCGAGGGCATGAACTTTCCTTATGCTCTCGATGTTGATGGAGACGAGGAACAGGGTTCTGGTGTTATACTTCCACCGAAGAGTGCCGCTACTACCAAGGTATGGTTATTGCAGATTCTGGCCGCGCCCCTCCTTTTTTGAAAATCAAACTGTGTATGAGGAAATAACTCTTTTTGTGGGACGTGTATTGGTTTGCAGGTGTCGAAAAAGAAAAATATTGGGCCCAAGCAGTCTTCTACCATCGTAACGGGTGAGGCTGAGGTTCATGAAGAAGTTACTAGTCCGGTGATCGAAGAGTTTGTCGAGGATGAGGAAATGTCTGATGGGGAAGAACGCACTGATACTTCCCCTCCTGTTGTCGAGGAAGAGGTTGGTGCGGGTTGTGATGGTGTTGATGGGGGAAATAGTACCGTGGTGGCCGAGGGAGGTGTTACCGCAAAAATGTCTGCTCCTGCTGGTGATAACCCTGGTGATCCGGAATTTATCGGAGGAGGTGAGGCTGCGGAAACTCTCCCCACCATTTCTCAAGGGTTCTACTTTGACAGGATATATTCCGCAAGGGAACTCTTTGATGATACCCTCGGTTTTCCCGAAGATTTTTCTTTACTTTTGATGAGTGCCAAATAATGTATATATTTATCCCTTTTTGTTGGCATTTAACTCATCTTTTGTGCATTAATTCTACATTTTATCCCATATTCTGTATTTTCATTGTTTTCAAGAATAAATATTTTTCTTACTTAATCTTGCATTTTTAGGTAATAAATGAAGTTCGGATGAGTCGCGGAGCGAAAAGAGCAGAAAAGTAGTGAAAAGCCGGGAAGAATTACGCAAGGAAGCCGCAAAGAATGGAGCACACGTCCAAAAAGCTAGGAATGGGCTCAAGAAGGAAGAATTGTTCTTAAAGAAGATATGGGCTTGGCATACCCAAGGCCCAAAACCCTTACCCAAACCCATTTTCTATATCCATAACCGCCTCCATTTTCAGCCGTCAGATTGGATCCAACTCATCATCCTACGGTCGCTCATTCATAGAGCATGAAAATTTGAAGTCTCTGCCAAACACCACAGCGCTTAAATTCCAAGCCTTCAGATTAGATTGTATTTGAATCCAACGGTCGCTTCTTTGCCTGCGCATCAAATCTCGATACTTCCGCTTAACACTACAACACCTAACTCCATCTGGCGTCGTTAATTTTGTTGTATTGTATAATCCAACGGTCGCTGCAGGATCCACTTCATCTCACCGTCAGATTGATCTTTCATCTCCATATCCCACGGTCGTATTCGCCAAACATCGAACTCGATGATCCTGCTCAACACCCAAACAACCAAATACCTATACCCGTAAAACAAACAACCCCTCCTCAAACCCCATCGACTCCATCTTCTCCCTCACCCTCTGCAGCACCACCATGCTCTGCCTCTGCCACCACCACCAACTCCGTCTGCACCTGTTGTGATGGTTAATGCACACACAATACACTTGCAAGTATACAAGGTCAAGATTTGTAATAAAAGGGTGAGTAGGGGTTTGTCCACAGGGAGAGGAGCATATAAGAAGTTTTCCTAGGCTAACAATAGTGACAAAGCACTATGGCAGTGAGCTAAGCAAGGGAAATGGCATGAACCAAAAATGCAGGGTAAAGCAATAAAGAAGCAGTTAAGAACCACAGCAGGGAAAGATAAGCAAAGAACCAAGCTAAGAAAAGCAGCAAATAACCAAGGCTTGGCAGCCAAGGGCAAGAGGCAGGATTGTGCACTGACTTCAGTGCACAGTAGGCTACAAAGTACAAGAAAATAAAAAGCAAGAAAAGTAACTGAAATACAAGCACACAGGACTGAAAAATAAAAGTTACAGAGAGGGAATTGGTGGGTAAGCCAAGGCTTATGATCCACCTTGTGTCCTAATCAAGTGACATGTTTCTAGGTTATGTTCATTCCTAAGCATACAACTAGAAATGGAAGAACACCAACTTGCTCACTAGTCTACCCCTAGCATTGGCTGTCTTTTGACAGTACAGCCAATCACAGGCTCTATGAACATTGGCATCTCTCATTTGCACAATCAAAACACAGCAACAGGAAGTAACTATCCTAGTTCATTCACACTTGACAGTGCACAAGGCTTCACTGAGCCTTGGCCTGAAGTTGATTAGCTCATGCTAACCATGAGTAAAACATTCACATTCATCATATGATATAAATTAAACACAAATTGCAACATATCAGATAATTACAAACAGAAGCAATTTTCAACTGTCACTGATAAGCAACTAAAATTTGAAGTTCATAAAAATTTGTAGCAAATTCTCTACTGGCTAGTCCAGAGAGATACACAGTGTCCCCTACACACTTCACATAACATCAATTTATACCCATTACACATCATTGGGTTTTCCCCCAATTTTCCCCCAAAATCAGTAGAACTAGGGTTTGGTGAAATTGATTTACCTACTGTTGATGAGATACTCGCTCCATCTCGTCGACCCACTCTTCTCCTGCTTCTTCTCGTTCCTCTCATGCTTCAATTGTTGCTTTAATTATCACTTATATCCCCAATTTCTCACCTAGGGTTTCAGTGAGCAGAGAGATGAGAAATTGGAGAAATTAGTGATGCTAAAGAGATGGTACGTGATGGTGATGATGGGCTTAGGTAGAGTAGAGTCGGGGAGAAAATAGTGGAGTGATTTGGGGTAAGGTGGTGATGATGGAGACGGACATGGTGGTGGTACGGAGTATGGTGGTTCTGCAGAGGGGGGTGATGGAGGAGATGGGTTCGATGGAGAAAGGGGAAGGGTGCGTTTGTTTGAGGTCTAGGGTGTTCGGCACTTGGGTGTGAGGCGAGTGTATCGAGTTTGATGATCTGCGACGCTGAGCCGTGGGATAGGGAGATGAAAGATCAATCGGACGGTGAGATGAAGTGAAGCTTGTAGCGACCGCTGGATTATATAATACAACAAAATCAACGACGCCAGATGGAGTTAGGTGTTGTAGTGTTAGGCGGAGATATCAAACTTCGATGCACAGCAAGGGAGCGACCGTCGGATGCTTCTGAGAACTGATCTGACGGCTGAAGACGCAAGCGGGTATGGATTTGGGTTTGGCTAAATGAGTTTGGGCTTGGAAAACCTTGAGCCCACTTCTTCTTTAAGAACAACTTTCTTCTTCTTGAGCCCATTTCCAGCTTTTTGGACGTGCGCTCCATTCTTTGCGGCTTCCTTGCGTAATTTCTCCCCGGCTTTTCACCACTTTTCTGCTCTTTTTGCTCCGCAACTCATCCAACTTTATTTATTACCTAAAAATGCAAAATTAATAAAAAAATATTTATTCTTGAAAACAATGAAAATACAGAATATGGGATAAAATGTAGAATTAATGCATAAAAGATGAGTTAAATGCCAACAAAAAGGGATAAATATACAATATTGGCACTCATCAAATACCCCCAAACCTGAATTTTACTTGTCCTCAAGTAAAACAAAACTAAGGAAATCCTAACTATACCACTGTCGCTGGTCTCTCGAATGCATTTAGCGTATGCACTAAGCCTTTTAAACCACTAAGTGTCCCTAGTGGACGAGTTGAAGTCTCGTGAAGGTTTGCTTAGAACGTACCTACAAAGTTCTAGGTCAAAATATAAGCTCAGATTCCATCAAATGTGACATGTGCAAAACAGTTTAAGCTCACAGCAAAATGGAGATGTCAATCTAGCTATCGAAGGCACAATCCTAGCACTGATAACAAAAAAAGACATGTGATAAGAGTGTAAAGTGTATCTACACATGTGTAAAGAAAGATCTGAAGTCATGACTACTAATCACCAAGAGATAGTTTCTCAGGCTAAGAACTGAGGTCGAAATCTAGCTAGCTGTCCGGACTTTACGAGAATTGTGAATGAGTTGGAGGTATTTCACAATTACTCGCGTTGTACATCAATGGCATACACCCTCCTTGCTTATTACAAAAACAACAAAAGATGACTCTTTACATGACTCTTATTTACATTGACTATTCTCTTTTTATTTTTGGAACAAGAGATGATGGAATTGATAAATACTTGATTTTTTTTTTTTTTTGTATTTTTTTTTTTTTTTCTGAATATACATCGTTTTTTTTTTTTTTTTTTTTTTTTTTTTTTTTTTTTTTTGACAGGAAACACTTTTGATACATAACAAAAGGAAACAAAAGATTACATGACACTTTGCAAGAGGTAGCCCTTTTTGATGCACCCAGTTAAATTCGATGGTTGTCTTTCTTAATGTAACCTCCACCTTCTATCCCAACCAACCAAAGAACAAGCTAGTCAAGTTTCGTTCAGTATTCTAAAGTGATTGGCAATCGTAACTTCCTATCAAACACCTTGAAGATCGAGGCCATACATGTATTGGTAGATCGTGCGCGTGCAAATTTCTTATCACTATGTGAATTGTGCTAGAATCAGGGTGCCTAAATATCTAGACTAAGACTCCTAATAAAAATACATATTTGCACAAGAGTCAACATTTCAAGGTAAATGAGCTCCATTTTTATGATTTTTTATTTTTTAATTTTTTTGAATTTTGATTTTTCAATTTTTTTTTGGAATTTTTCAATTTTTTTCAAAAAGAAGAAGGAGTTCGTTTTCAATTATGGCAAATTATCATGGTATCTACTCTATACCCCCAAAACCTAAACTAAACATTGTCCTCAATGTTTCAAAAATGGAAAGAATTATAAAACAATATATGAAGAGGAACATGCTGAGTAGAGTAAAAGGAGAGAGAATACCCGATTGTACGGTGGAGCTCGATTAAAACTCCGTTATTCAAGGCAAAAATCCATCATATTAGGAGTCACAATGGATGAGCACAAAATATACAAAAGGAAATTTAACTAACACATTATCTACAAGAAAATTTGGTTTTTAATGGGATTGGACTTTTTGGAAAAAATTTGGTTTTGTTGGGAAAAAGACATTTGGTTTTGATGGGAAAACGAAAATTTTGGTTTTTAGGGAAATTTGGAAAACTTTTGGTTATTTAGGGAAAGAGTGGACCAGTTTAGTCCACATAGACTGGGTCCTCCAGGTTGGTTGTTTCAATGTCGGGTGGAAATGGCTCAAGGAATGGCTTTAATCTCTGCCCGTTGACTTTGAAAACGTTCTTGTTGGAGACATCCTCCAGCTCTACAGCTCCATGAGGAAAAACTGTGCGTACTAGGTACGGACCCTTCCATCTGGAACGCAGTTTTCCTGGAAAAAGATGTAATCGGGAGTCATACAGCAAGACTTTCTGACCAGGAGTGAAGGATTTGCGAGAATACGCTTCATGAAATATCTTCATCTTTGCTTGTACAGCTTGGCACTGTCATAAGCCTCATTTCTCAATTCTTCCAACTCGTTGAGTTGAAGTTTCCTTGAATTCCAGCTTCGTCCAGAGAGAAGTTCAGCTCTTTGATTGCCCAGTAGGCACGATGTTCTAATTCCACAGGTAGATGGCACGGCTTTCCATACACTAGACGATAGGGGGACATGCCAATTGGTGTCTTATAAGCTGTTCTATAGGCCCACAAAGCATCATTCAATCTCAATGACCAATCTTTCCTGGACGGGTTGACCGTCTTCTCCAGAATGTGCTTAATTTCCCTATTAGACACTTCCACTTGTCCACTAGTCTGAGGGTGGTACGGAGTAGCAACCTTGTGAGTTATGCCATACTTGCGTACTAAAGACTCAAAGTACTTGTTACGAAAATGTGAACCGCCGTCACTGATGATAGCTCTAGGGGTACCAAAACGTGCAAATATGTTCTCCTTTAGAAATGAAAGTACCACCTTGTGGTCATTTGTTCTGGTTGCTATGGCTTCTACCCACTTAGAAACGTAATCAACTGCGACTAGGATGTACAACTTGCTGTCAGACATGGGAAATGGACCCATGAAGTCTATCCCCCAAACATCAAAAATCTCCACAATCAAAATGGGGTTCAATGGCATCATGTTTCTCCTCGAAATGCTTCCTAGCTTTTGACAGCGTTCACAAGCAACACAATAATCATGGCAATCCTTGAACAATGATGGCCAATAGAATCCACACTGCAAGATCTTTGCAGCGGTTTTCTTGGCACTGAAATGGCCTCCACATGCTTGGTCATGACAGAAAGATATCACATCTTTCTGTTCAGTGTTGGGGACACATCTCCTAATGATTTGGTCTGGACAGTACTTAAACAAATATGGGTCATCCCAAAGGAAATGTTTGACTTCAGCCAGGAATTTAGAGCGGTCTTGTCTCGACCAACGTGAGGGCATCCTACCTGTAGCGAGGTAGTTAACAATATCAGCAAACCAAGGAAGGTCTGAGATAGACATCAGCTGTTCATCTGGGAATGATTCTCTAATCAGCTCACATTCATCAATAGACTCTAAAGTTAATCTAGACAAATGATCAGCAACCACATTCTCACAACCTTTCTTATCACGGATTTCGAGATCGAATTCCTGTAATAAGAGTATCCATCGAATAAGGCGAGCTTTAGCATCCTTCTTGGAAAGAAGATACTTCAAAGCCGCATGGTCTGTGTATATGATGATCTTAGACCCTATCAGATAAGATCTAAACTTGTCTAATGCGAAAACGACGGCAAGCAATTCCTTCTCGGTAGTTGAATAATTGAGTTGGGCATCATTAAGGGTTTTGCTAGCATAGTATATCACATATGGTAGTCTATCAACTCGCTGTCCTAAAACAGCACCAACAGCATAATCAGAGGCATCACACATAAGTTCGAACGGAAGCTTCCAATCGGGTGGTCGGACTATAGGAGCGGTGGTGAGAAGGGTTTTTAATTCCTCCCATGCCTTCACACAAGCAGCATCGAAATTGAAGGCAACATCTTTGGAGAGAAGACTGCACAGAGGTCTGGAGATTTTGCTGAAATCTTTGATGAATCGCCGGTAAAAACCAGCATGACCTAGAAATGATCTGATCTCCTTCACAGAGCAAGGTTGTGGTAGATGTTGAATGAGGTCAACTTTAGCTTTATCCACTTCAATTCCTTTTCTGAGATGATGTGTCCTAGAACTATTCCTGAATTCACCATAAAATGGCATTTTTCCCAATTTAGAACAAGGTTCTTTTCTTTACATCTGGATATCACGAGGGCAAGATGCTTCAAACATTCGTCAAACGAGGAACCAAAAACAGAGAAATCATCCATAAAGATCTCGAGAAAACTATCTATCATGTCAGAAAAAATGCTCATCATGCAACGCTGAAAAGTAGCAGGTGCATTACACAACCCGAAGGGCATACGTCTATAAGCAAACGTCCCAAATGGACACGTGAATGTAGTTTTTTCCTGATCTTCCGGAGCAATGTGAATTTGGTTATAACCGGAAAAGCCATCTAGAAAACAGTAGTGACTGTGTCCAGACACACGTTCTAGCATTTGGTCAATGAAAGGGAGCGGGAAGTGATCCTTCCTTGTTACTGTGTTCAACTTCCTGTAGTCGATGCATACTCGCCATCCTGTGGTTGTACGAGTAGGGACTAATTCATTCTTGTCGTTCTGAACAACAGTAATGCCTGACTTCTTAGGCACAACTTGAATGGGACTAACCCATTTGCTATCGGGAATTGGGTATATGATACCCATCAAGTAGTTTCAGGATCTCTCCTTTGACTACATCTCTCATGTTAGGATTAAGTCTCCTTTGCATTTCCCTCGATGGTTTGGCATTCTCTTCAAGGTTAATGTGGTGCATGCAAATGGTGGGACTAATTCCTTTGAGATCTGAGATGGTCCATCCTAAGGCCTCTTTGTGTTCCTTAAGTACTTCTAAAAGCTTACTTTCCTGTTCCGTGTCTAAACATGATGAAATAATGACAGGTAAAGTATCAGAAGAACCTAGGAATGCGTACTTCAACGTACTAGGCAATGTTTTCAATTCAAGCTTGGGTGGCTCAACAATGGATGGAATAAGCTTGGAATCAGAGAGTAGGGGTGGTTCCACTTCATATTTCCTTTCAGTGACGTCCATTTGAGGTACAGATTCGAGCAGAGATAGGACGTCACTACAGTATGCATCATCATAGGAATCAGGGTTAAAGTTCTCCATACATGCTTGAAAGGGGTCGACGGATAGAATGTTAGTCAACGAATCTTGCATTAATCCTTCAATCATATTAACTTCATGCACATCATCATCATCAAGATTCACAGGTTGTTGACTAATATCGAACACATTCAATTCTACCGTCATGTTACCAAAAGACAGTTTTAACACTCCATTCCGACAGTTGATGATCGCGTTGGACGTAGCCAAGAAAGGACGTCCTAAGATGACAGGAATGTGACAGTCTGGGTTTTGTACAGGTTGAGTGTCTAAGACAATGAAGTCTACGGGAAAATAGAATTTGTCAACCTTGATCAAAACATCTTCGACCACTCCACGAGGAATCTTGACAGATCGGTCTGCCAGTTGTAGAGTGATAGATGTTGGTTTCAACTCCCCAAGACCTAACTGCTCATAAACAGAATATGGCAGTAGGTTAACACTTGCACCTAGGTCTAATAACGCTTTATTGACCGTGTGTTCTCCTATAGTGCAAGAAATTGTTGGACATCCTGGATCCCTAAACTTGGGTGGAGTTTTGTTCAGAATGATGGAACTCACCTGCTCAGCTAAGAAAGCACGTTTTTGCACATTGAGCTTGCGCTTTTGAGTACACAAGTCTTTGAGGAATTTGGCATAAGCAGGGATTTGCTTGATTGCTTCAAGAAAAGGAATGTTGATGTTGACTCTCTTGAACAGATCTAACATCTCATTGTAATGGGTACTTTTCTGTTGATAGATCAATCTTTGAGGAAATGGGGCAACAGGAGAATGAGTTGGCAAAGGGACATTCACAGCAGTAGAATTGTCAGATTTTCCAACTTGCTCAGATTCTTTGGTTTTCTGGGGTTGTGGAGACAACGTGGAATTTGTATCAGATCATTAGGTTCGCCCACGTTGTTCTCGATGACTTTACCACTTCGGAGGGTGGTAATGGCATGGATTTGATCAGGTGAGGTTTCAGTGCAGGATGTTGTGCCTGTTTGAAATATCCTCTTTGGATTTTGTTGGGGTTGGCTCGGAAGTTTACCCTTTTCTCTCTCACATATTTGATCCATCTTTTGATCTAGATTTTTCTGACTTTGCATCAAACTCTGGAACATTTCCTCTAGGGTGGATAATCTCTTGTCGGTATTGTGTTGAGGATATGATTGTTGTTGAGAGTTTGATTGTTGTTGAGGGTTTCTCGGGTGTTGATAACCTTGATTGTTCTGATATCCCTGATTGTTTTGATAGCTCTGATTGGGTTGAGATGGTCCTCCTTGAGTGGGTCCTTTTGACCATGAAAAGTTAGGGTGGTTTCTCCATCCTGGATTGTAGGTCTGTGAATAAGGGTTATGCTCTGGTTTTTGAAACATGGCATGTGCCTGTTCAAGCCTAGACTCCTGGACTGCAAGCAAATCTGGACAATTTTGGAATTGATGGTTGGGGTCGTTACAAGCAGCACAAACAGACGAAGCGACATGTTCTCGGAGAGTAGTGGTGGAAGGTTTTGAATTTTTATGTAGTTCTAACTCTTCTAATCTCCTAACTATTGATGCCATGTTTGCTCTACCCTCAAAATCCGCTTCAATCCTAAAAGCCTTTGCTTCGGATGTAGTCTTTCTGGTTTCACGGATGGATTCCCACTGTTGCGTCTTTTCAGCTACTTCAATCAAGAAGTCCCAAGACGCGTCAGCAGTTTTATCTACGAATAGACCATTACACATCGACTCAACCGTTGTTCGGGTGGACACATCTAGACCTTCATACAAAATTTGCACAAGTCTCCATTTTTCAAAACCATGATGGGGACATTGGAGCAATAATTCATTGAATCTCTCCAGGTATCTAGCTAAGGTCTCACCTTCTAATTGCACAAAGCTATTCAGACTTTGACGAATTGTCGCAGTCTTGTGGTTCGGGAAAAACTTTTTGAAAAACTCCTTTATGAGGTCATCCCATGTCATGATGGATTGAGGCTGTAAAGCATAGAGCCAGGCCTTTGCCTTATCTTTCAGGGAGAAAGGAAAAAGCCTTAACTTCAGGGTTTCGTCGGTCATTTGAGTGAAACGCAGAGTTCCACAAATTTCCTCGAATTCTCTCACGTGGTGGTACGGGTTTTCATTCTCAACACCTCTAAAAATAGGAAGCATCTGTATTGTGCTTGATTTCAGCTCATAATGGCCATTAGCCTCGGGCAGCAAAATACAAGAAGGTTGACTGGCTCTAGTTGGGTACATATAATCCTTGAGGGTACGGGTTCTCCCATTGTTTCTGGTTGATCTGGACTGTCTCCCTCAGAACTTAGAATTTCGATAGGTTCGTCTGGGTTAATTCTAACAAGTCTGTTTGTCTGGTCTCTGTAGGTCACAATCATGTCCTAGTAGGTACCTTAACTAACATGTTGGTCAGACAGAGCAATCGGAAACAATTTGGCCCACAAGGGTTATGAAGATTTGGTTTTGAATGGGTTTTGGTTTAAAGAAGGGGTTTTGTTTTTGGTTTAAAAATTTGGGCTTTGGAAAAAAATTTTGAACTAAACCTAGCATAAATTATCACAACTCATAAAAGAAAATAAAAACAATAATAATTTAAACAAACCCATAAAAGAAAAAAGAAAATAAAAGAAAAATAAAAGAAAACAAAAAAATAATTACAGTCCCAAATAAAAAAAAAAGAAAATAAAAATTATTACAATCCCAAATAAATAATTAAATTAATTATTACAAGCCCAATTTGAATTTAAATGAGGCCCAAGTGGGTTAACTCATGGGTTAGGCTTACTTGTTTTTGGAGGGAAGCCCAAAAATAGGCTTTTAGTCCCCTTTTAGTTGCACAGCCCAGTTGGGCTTTAGGATCGTCCTAAGCAGCTCACGTCCAAGCCCAGCAGCAACAGGTGGCAGAGCCCAGCAGAATCTGCAGCGAAGCCCAGAGCAGAAGTTGCAAGCCCAGCGAGATTGAGGTTACTAAGCCCAGCTCAGTTGGTTCAAGCCCAGCTCAGTTGGTTCAGAGCCCAGCAGCAGAGGTGCACAAGCCCAGTTGACAGCTTCAGTTGGCAGCCCAGCAGGCTTGGCAGCAGCAACAGCAGCAGCAGCAGCTTGGCAGAGGAAGCACCAACAGCAGCAGCAACAGCAGGCTTTGGCTTTGGCTTGGCAGCAGCAGCAACAGCAGCAGCAGCAGCTCAGCAGAGAAGGCAACAGCAGCAGCAGGCTTTGCAGCAGCAGCTCAGGTAACAGCAGATGGCAGTACCACTCCCCGGCAGCGGCGCCAAAAACTTGTTGTGATGGTTAATGCACACACAATACACTTGCAAGTATACAAGGTCAAGATTTGTAATAAAAGGGTGAGTAGGGGTTTGTCCACAGGGAGAGGAGCATATAAGAAGTTTTCCTAGGCTAACAATAGTGACAAAGCACTATGGCAGTGAGCTAAGCAAGGGAAATGGCATGAACCAAAAATGCAGGGTAAAGCAATAAAGAAGCAGTTAAGAACCACAGCAGGGAAAGATAAGCAAAGAACAAGCTAAGAAAAGCAGCAAATAACCAAGGCTTGGCAGCCAAGGGCAAGAGGCAGGATTGTGCACTGACTTCAGTGCACAGTAGGCTACAAGTGCAAGAAAATAAAAGCAAGAAAAGTAACTGAAATACAAGCACACAGGACTGAAAAATAAAAGTTACAGAGAGGGAATTGGTGGGTAAGCCAAGGCTTATGATCCACCTTGTCCTAATCAAGTGACATGTTTCTAGGTTATGTTCATTCCTAAGCATACAACTAGAAATGGAAGAACACCAACTTGCTCACTAGTCTACCCCTAGCATTGGCTGTCTTTTGACAGTACAGCCAATCACAGGCTCTATGAACATTGGCATCTCTCATTTGCACAATCAAAACACGCAACAGGAAGTAACTATCCTAGTTCATTCACACTTGACAGTGCACAAGGCTTCACTGAGCCTTGGCCTGAAGTTGATTAGCTCATGCTAACCATGAGTAAACATTCACATTCATCATATGATATAAATTAAACACAAATTGCAACATATCAGATAATTACAAACAGAAGCAATTTTCAACTGTCACTGATAAGCAACTAAAATTTGAAGTTCATAAAAATTTGTAGCAAATTCTCTACTGGCTAGTCCAGAGAGATACACAGTGTCCCCTACACACTTCACATAACATCAATTTATACCCATTACACATCATTGGGTTTTCCCCCAATTTTCCCCCAAAATCAGTAGAACTAGGGTTTGGTGAAATTGATTTACCTACTGTTGATGAGATACTCGCTCCATCTCGTCGACCCACTCTTCTCCTGCTTCTTCTCGTTCCTCTCATGCTTCAATTGTGCTTTAATCATCACTTATATCCCCAATTTCTCACCTAGGGTTTCAGTGAGCAGAGAGATGAGAAATTGGAGAAATTAGTGATGCTAAGAGATGGTACGTGATGGTGATGATGGGCTTAGGTAGAGTAGAGTCGGGGAGAAAATAGTGGAGTGATTTGGGGTGAGGTGGTGATGATGGAGACGGACATGGTGGTGGTACGGAGTATGGTGGTTCTGCAGAGGGGGTGATGGAGGAGATGGGTTCGATGGAGAAAGGGGAAGGGTGCGTTTGTTTGAGGTCTAGGGTTTCGGCACTTGGGTGTGAGGCGAGTGTATCGAGTTTGATGATCTGCGACGCTGAGCCGTGGGATAGGGAGATGAAAGATCAATCGGACGGTGAGATGAAGTGAAGCTTGTAGCGACCGCTGGATTATATAATACAACAAAATCAACGACGCCAGATGGAGTTAGGTGTTGTAGTGTTAGGCGGAGATATCAAACTTCGATGCACAGCAAGGGAGCGACCGTCGGATGCTTCTGAGAACTGATCTGACGGCTGAAGACGCAAGCGGGTATGGATTTGGGTTTGGGAAATGAGTTTGGGCTTGGAAAACCTTGAGCCCACTTCTTCTTTAAGAACAACTTTCTTCTTCTTGAGCCCATTTCCAGCTTTTTGGACGTGCGCTCCATTCTTTGCGGCTTCCTTGCGTAATTTCTCCCGGCTTTTCACCACTTTTCTGCTCTTTTTGCTCCGCAACTCATCCAATCTTTATTTATTACCTAAAAATGCAAAATTAAGTAAGAAAAATATTTATTCTTGAAAACAATGAAAATACAGAATATGGGATAAAATGTAGAATTAATGCATAAAAGATGAGTTAAAATGCCAACAAAAAGGGATAAATATATACATTATTTGGCACTCATCAGCACCTTCCATACCGCCACCACTATAAACCATCATTACCAACACGTTCACCATCCTTCTATCAACTTTTTTCATCATTTCCAAACCCTATTTTTCTCTGAAACCCTAGGATTAGGGGATGATGAAATAAGTTAGGTTAGAAAATCAATTGGGAGTAGCAGGAGACGCAAGAGAAGAAATTGAAGAGTGGGTGAAGATAATTGATTGGATTCAGAGATTAGGTGAGACATAATTTCACTTTTCATGAAACCCTAGTTTTCTGATTTTGGGGGAAACTTGCATGTATAAATTGAGACTGTGGGTGTTGTTGTAGAGTTATCTCTGGACTAGCCAGTGTATCCCCATGAGTGCTGGACTAGCCAGTTCCTCTTGGGTAGATTTTTCTTCCCTGTTTTGTATTTGTAGATTTAATTTTAATTTTCAATTTTAATTCCAAATTCAGTTTTAGTTTATCTTGTTTCAATTCATGTTTTGCTATCCATGTTTTTCCATGTTCTGTGTATTGTTCAGTTTCTCCATTTGATGTAATGTTCTGTACTGTTCCTGTTATGTATGTTCTGAATCCCAAATGCTAGGACTAGATGAAATTATGAACCAGCTGAGATAGTCTTCATCGTGTGCAGCTCATGTTCAGTGTTGCTAAGCCCTTAGACTAGTTGTACTTTAATCAGACAATTAGCACTTTGGTAATTATTTTAGATGTGATTAGAATATCCCTTAGGTTAATGGTGGATTCAACGTCCTAGTGATCATCCTCTTGTCTTCATTGTTTTCTTATTTCTCCTTCACTGTTTTCTTCACATCACTGCCCTTGGCTTAGGCCTTGGTTTATTACACTGTCATTTTATTGTCTTTGCTTCACTGTTTATCTCCATTGTTGTTTGCTGTTTTGTGCCTTTCTTATCACTTGTTGTTCACTGTTAGTGGTGGAAGTTCAGGTTAGAATTCATGTAAATTGAGCTGATTGAGTAATGGAGGAATTTAGTGCTCAACTGTGCTTGTGATTGATTGTGTTGTCAAAAGACAGTCAATGCTAGGAGTAAACAGTTGAGCAAGCTTCTTCTCCTTCCATTCCATTTATGTATGCCCTGGAACATAGGCAGGCTAGAACCTCCACCTAGCTCCATTAGGGACAAGGATTTAACCAAAAACAGCCACTGCCTAGCATCTTTCCTGTTCTTCTTTGTTATCTATCTGTTTTTGTGGCTTCTTATCACTGTTTTTATAGCTGTTTTTATAACTGTTTTGTGCCCTGTTCTTCCTTTGCCTTTGGCCCTTGGCCATTGCCTTTGATTTATCACTGCCATGCCATTGTAAATTTGCATCCTTTTGCCCTGTGTTGCTTCCATGTATATACCATTGTCACTTTTTCTTTGTACATGTCATTGTAAATGCCATCCTTGGCCCTGTGTGACTTAGTGCCCTGTCTGCCTAGAGCCTGCTTTACCTTGTCTGCCTGCACAGCTCCTGCTCTCCCTTTCCCTGCTGAGCACCTGCCTGCTGCTGCTGCAACTGAGCTTGGTTCAGCTAAGACCAAAGTTTAGTTCATATCCAAGGCCCAGTTCACTACAAGCCCAAAGACTTCACAGTTAATCTCAAAGCCCAGCTCATTACTAGGTTACCTAGCCCAGTTCAATTCACATCAGAAACCAACTGAACCCAAGTTCAGCCCATCAAAACCACTGAGCCCAAAACCATTTCATTGTTACAAAAACCCACTAAGCCCAAAGCACAATTAGAAGCCCAATAGCAATTTAGAGCCCAAATAGCTAGAAACTCCAAACACTCCCAGTCTCTGTGGATCGACCCGTACTTGCACGAGCTACAACTGACAACCGTGCACTTGCGGTATTACTGTAGGCCCGTTTTCATTGCTCTTCAATTTTATACGCTTTCCCGGGCCCACCAACTTTCCCCCAATGATAATTGGGACGTGCTCGGGGATTTTGGTAAGGAAAATGCTGCTGTGAAGAGTGAGGGTGCGGATGATCCTACTGCCCATGGTGGTGCCGAGACTTGTGTTGATTGGGAGATGACAGCAAAGGGGAAGTCTGTGGTTGACTCACCTTCCAAGGATTTCCCTCACTCGTTGATGTTTGATGGTGAGGATGCCATAATAGATTGTCTCAAGAAAAAGAGTTTGTTGTTTGTTCCTCATCCTGCCCCGGTGGTTGCTGGCGAGAAAGATTCTGATGCTTATACTCGTCGGATGATGGAGCTATCTTCCGAGGCGCGTGTTGCCGAGATGTGGGGGAAAAGCTTGAGTGTTCCCGAGGCTACCCTCGTAGCGGACCCTCCATCTTCTATTGCTGAAATGATGGCCATAGCCGATGGGTACCAATATGGTTTTCCCCAGCAGCGTGTCTTGGAGGTAAGTCCTCGTACATATTTCTTCGTGACACTCGAATCCTTCGGTGTAATAATGTTTGTCGTTTGATGTGTAGATGATGAGGAGTGAGCATTGTAACCATGTGTTGTATCAATTCTTTAAAGTGAAGTCTTTGAAGCTGGAGGCTAAGCTTCGTCACAGGGAAAAGGAATTATCTGCGGCTGAGGTGGAGATAGAAGAACTGAATAATAGCCTTAAGGAGAAGGAAAGGCTGGGTGAGGCAGAGGCTGGTCTTCGTTCAGAGCTTGCCACCGTTCGCGCTGAGTTAGAGCAAACTCGCGGCAAAGTTTCAGCTTTCACAGGTTTAGTTCTTCTCCATCTTTTATCCCTCGTAATTCCTTTCTACTACTTTGTTGTTCTGTCTGAGTCTCCCCACCCTATCTTCAGTGGGTGGAGTCCCCGAGCTGATATGGCTTCGGAATGAAAGGCACGTCAAAAATCTCGTATCAAAGAGTTGGTCGAAAAAATTAAGAGCGAAGCCAAAAAGTGGGACGCTCGGGCTGAGGGATGGCGCGAAAGGCATGTTCAGATGGTTGATATGCAGAATCTGTATAACCATGACCGTATTTTGTTCAATGGTACGATGTTGTGGACACGTGAGAATCTGCGGGAATCCCGTGAGCGTACTTCGTTGTTAGAGGCTAGAATACATCTTCTGGAAGAGGAATTACGAAAGGCTCGCTCCCTTCCTTTTCCGGGAATTAAGGAGAGTATGCTGTGTCTTGCCAGGGAAAGGGACGATGCTAGAGACGAGGTTGGGGCTCTCATCAAATCCCTTGCTGCGTCTCGCGCTGAAATATCCCGCCAGGCTGAGTCTGAGAGAAATCTCGAAGTATGTATGTACAGACTTAGCAAAGGGGTAACGGAGATAAACAATGAAGTCAACCACCTTCGTCACATGGATTCGATGAAGCAGGTAGAATTGGATGCAAGTCAATTTACTCTCACCAACCTTCAACTAGATTATAAGAAATTATCCGAGGAATATGACTATCTTGATGAAGCGCGAGACGCGTTTGTTAATGAGTATGAAGAGGCTTCGTCTTGTGTCGAAGGTATAACCTTATTTCGTCGAGTGTGATTGTGTCTTTTCTGTGCTAACTCCCTTGTGTTGTCTTTTTCAGAGCTCGAGGGACAACTCCGCGCTGCAAATGAAAAATTTGAAAAGGCTCAATCTTCCTTAGCGCAGCAGTAAGGACAGACTAATTATTTTAAGAGTCTGGCGGCATCCAGCGAGGAGGCCGTTGGTGCTGCTTCTAAAGAAGTGAATCGTCTATCCTCATTGTTATCTCAAGCCCACCAGCGAACGACAGTTATTATGCATAAGGCTCGGTGTCAATTGGCGGAGGAGACAAACAAGATGCTGAAGAAGATTGAGATTGTCCTTAAGACCGAGCATGGCCTCGTCAAGAGCTATCCGCGTCGTCATGTTCCTGCCTCCTTGCCTGGCTCCTCGGAACCCTCTTCTGGTGGGAGCGTCCCTTCAACTCTTCGGAACAACCCTGCTGATGGGGCGGCAACTCCTCGGGACCCTCTATCAGTTTGTTTTTTATTTTAAGCATTGTGAGGAAGGACATTAAAAACAAAAGAAGAATGTTTTAAGTGTTTGGGTGCGATACCGAAGGGAGGTACCTTCGTGATCGTCTTGAGACCTGTCACCCCGCTGGCGAACCTTGGGCCAGAGGATTCCTAGACGGTGGGGGCCGAGGCAACGTTCTAGGATATGGGGTTAAAATATTTACATACACCCATTTCGTCGACCCGTAGCCTTAAGATTGGTTGGATATCTCTTTCTGCTGGGTGCCTTCCCCCTGGTCTTACACTCATGGAGACTGATGGGGGAGCCCTGAGAGATTGTAGATTAACTACTTTCCCCAATATTGTTGATAAGTTTTGTTTACTTGAAGGTTTCAGAAAACTTGTTTGATTGATAGGTTGAGGCCTGCTACTCCTCGTCCAGAGATAGAAACATGTAGAGCGGTTACGCTGCCTTCTTCTTCTGGTATTCTTCACGCAGATGCAAAGCTGCGTTGCTCCTATGGGTAGTATGGTTTGAGCCACTTAGCATTCCAAGGATTCCGGAGGACCTCGCCTTTCATATTGCGAAGATAGTAGGAACCGTTTCCCGCAATGTCGTGTATTATAAAAGGTCCTCCCCATGTAGGTGCTAACTTTCCCCATTTCTTTTCTCGTTGATACTGTGGGATTGTTCTTAGCACATACTGCCCCTCTACAAAATTTCGAAGCTTTACCTTTTTGTTGTACTCCCTTGCTAGTCTTCGTTGATAATTTTCCATCTTCTGCAATGCTGCTTCCCTTCTTCCTTCCAGGTCGTCCAATCTCTCTAACATCATGTCTGTTGTGAGATTTTTCTCCCATGCTTCAGTCTTTGTGGTTGGCATGAGGATCTCTGTTGAGATGACTTCTTCAGCTCCATAAGTGAGGAGAAACGGGGATTACCCAGTGGAAGATCTTCGTGTTGTCCTGTATGCCCATAATACATTGTGCAACTGTTCACACCATCGCCCCTTATGTTCGTCTAATTGCTTTTTGAGGATAAGGGCGAGGGTCTTGTTAGTGGCTTCCGCTTGTCCGTTGCTTTTGAAGGTATATGAGTGTGGATTTTTTCTTCCTTGTTTTGAAAGTATCGAAGAGCATGTTTATATTTTTCCCCTGTAATTGCTTACCATTATCAGACACGATTTCCGCTGGTATGCCGAACCTGCAATTGATGTTCTGGAATATGAAAGTAAACACATCCGCGTCTCTGATCCTGGCTAAGGCTTTAGCTTCCACCCATTTACTGAAGTAGTCCGTGGCTACTATCAAAAATCGTCTTTTCCCTGATCCTTCGACGAAAGGCCCGACGATATCTATGCCCCATTTTGCAAATGGCCACGGGCTATTAACATAATTTAACGTTGTTGCTGGCGCGTGTATCTTTTTGGCGAAACGCTGACATTCTTCACATCGTCGGGACATTCTTGCGGCATCCTGTATCATTGTGGGCCAGTAATATCCTTGCATTTTTGCTTTGTCGGCTAGTGATCTCATGTCGCTATGATTCCCTGCGTCACCTAATGGATGTCGTTTAGAATTCGATGCCCCTCTTTCCTGGACAAGCAACGTAGTAACGGTCCGAGGAAGGATTTCTTGTACATGACCCCATCCCGAAGATCATATCTTCCTACTTTGGAGAGTATTTTCCTGGCTTGTTTATGATCCGCGGGTAAGGTTCCTTCTTCGAGAAACGCATGGATCACCATTCTCCAATCATCTTCGTTGCTGAAATATTCGTCTTGATTTGCTCTTGACAGGATATCTTCTTCGTCAAAATCGTTATGGATATCTTCTCCTACCTGGTCTTCGATATTTTCTTCCACTGTATCTTGATTGGTAGCGAAGGAGAATTGTGATGCAATCGAAGGCTCGTATACCCTTGTTATTTTAATAGCTTCGACGCTTTTGTCCTTCAGCATGGATGATATATATGCTAGGGCATCCGCGTAACTGAGATCCCTTCTGCATAAGTGCCGGAACTTGATGTTCGGAATTTGTGATGCCAATGTTTGGACCAAGGCCATGTAAGCTGAGAGGGTGTCGTCGTACACATTATACTCGAGCCCTATTTGTCGTATGACAAGCTGTGAATCACTTGTCAGTATTATATCGGTTACCCCCAACTCTATTATTAAACGGAGGGCATGTACGACTGCCTCGTATTTGACGATGTTGTTAGTATGCTCTTTGAATTCTAACTTGAGTGCCTGTACTATCCTTTCTCTGGTTGGGGTGGTGATGACAATGCCTATTCCTGCTCCTTCCTTATTTTTGGAACCATTGACGAAGACTTCCCATTGTCTTTGACTCGCGGGTTCGAGGATATCCATTGGATCCTTTCTTTCTTCCTCGTCTTCTGGTATTCCCTTAATCTCTTCGTCGTTGTCCAGGGGGAGGTCTGCTAAGAAATCCGCCAAAACTTGGGATTTTCGGGAGTGTTGAATTCCATGAATGATGTTGAATTGGTCCAGGTGGGTGTTCCACTTGGCTATTCTGCCTACTTTTCCCGTGCTTTTGAGGACTGCTTCCAGTGGTGCTTTGCATGGGACCCAGACGAAGTGAGTTAGGAAGTAGGTTCTCATCTTTTGAGTAGCCCATACCAATGCCGGGATAAGTTGTTCGATCTTCGTGTAGTTCCTTTCCGCAGAATTGAGGGTCTTACTGACATAATAGATAGGCTGTTCTATCTTTGTATTGGTTTTGACCAACACTGCGCTAACTGCATCTTCTGTCGCTGCTATGTACAATGCCAAAACCTCATCAGGATCGGGATTCTGCAGGATTGGAATTGAGGCCAGGTGTTCTTTGATTTTCTGGAAGGCTTCTTCGCATTCTGCGGTCCATTCAAACTTACTCCCTTTTTTGAGAATATTGAAAAAATGTTTGCATTTGTCCGAGGATCGGGCAATAAATCTTCTCAAGGCTGCTATGGACCCATTGAACTTCTGCACTTCTTTTTAATTCTTCGGGGATGGCATTTCTACTATGGCTTGAATCTTCGCTGGGTCTACCTCAATTCCCATTTTTGTTACCAGATATCCGAGGAATTTCCCTGAGGTGACACTGAAAGTGCATTTCTCTGGATTTACTTTCATGTGATGCTTCCTCATTGCTTCGAAGATGTCTCTTAGATCCTGATGGTGATCTCTGTGCAGCTTACTTTTGACGATCATGTCATCAACGTAGACTTCTAAGGTACTACCAATCCATGGCCTGAAGATAGCATCGACCATTCTTTGGTATGTTGTCCCTGCGTTTCAAAGTCCAAAGGGCATTCTAGTGTAGCAATAAAGGCCATGTGGGGTGTAGAATGATGTGTGTAATTGATCTTCTTCTGCCAGGGCTACTTGGTTGTAGCCAGAATATGCATCCATGAATGACAGCTCTTCGTATCCTTCTACTACTTCAACCAGCTGAACTATGCTTCGCAGGGGATAGCTGTCCTTTGGACATGCCTTGTTGAGGTTAGTAAAATCGATGCATATCCTAACCCCTCCATTTTTCTTAGGAACGACGACCATGTTGGAGATCCATGTAGGGTACTTGACTTCTTTAATGAACCCCGCTTCTAGTAGTTTCCGAAGTTCTTTTTCCACTGCCTTATGGTACTCCGGTGCAACTTTTCTTATTTTCTGCCTGAAAGGTGGTGTGCCTGGTTTGATGCGCAGCTCGTGTTGGATTATTTTCGGGTCAATCCCCGGCATATCTCCTAGCTTCCAGGCGAATACATCCGCGTATTCTTTAAGTAATTTGGTTAAGGAATCTTCTCTTTTTTCGTCCATTATGGTCCCTACTTTGATCATCTTCGGATTTTCTTCCGTTCTTATGTTGATTTCTTTTACGGGCTCTACTGGTGTGAACACCGGCTTCGGATCCCCGAGGACTGGGACGTTCTTTGATTGCTATTTGGTATGTTTCTGTCCTTTGTTGGCTGCTGAAGTACCTGTTTCTGTGTTTAGGACATTATCATCCTTTCTCAAACCCCTCCCTGTGGTTTCCTTAAGGAACGGGTCTATGGCCTTTTCTTTCGCGGCTTCTTTATTTTTAATTCTTCGGGTTTTTCGCTGCTCTTCTTGTTCGTTGTTGATACGATCCTGAGTGGCTTGGTACTCTCTTGCAGAGACCCGATCTCCCTTGATTTCCATCACTCCCTCAGGTGTAGGGAATCTGAGATATTGGTAGTAAGTTGCCGCCACTCCCTTGAGTTTATGTAACCACTTTCGTCCAATAATGGTGTTGTAGGGGGATGGGGCGTCAACCACGCTGAATCGTGTTTCTACTTTCATGGGTCCAGCGTTAACCTGCAACACGATGTCTCCCAATGGCTTCGTGGGTGCTCCATTGAATCCGTAGATGGTGTAATAAGAGGTCATCAGCTGTTCTTCATGGAGTTTCATTCGTTTGAATGCGTCGTAGAATAGAACGTTTACCGAGCTTCCCCTGTCTATGAGGATCTTTTTGAGGTTACATCCAGCCACTGGTCGTGTTAGGACCAGGGGGTCATTATGGTCTTCCATATCTTCTTCGATATCTTTAGCATCGAAGATAATAGGTGAGTCCATCCACTCTTCGTGCTCGTCCACCTTTACACCATCAATCTTATACAATTCGCAGCGGTCCTCGAACTGCTTCCGTGGCCTCTTTTCTATCTGTGCTGGAAGTGAGGGCCTTGCGGCTTCAGAACACGAGATGGTGTTGATTGTGCGGTTCCCCTCTGGAAGTTGGACTGGCTTGGTCCGTTTGGATCTATCCTCGGCGACCTCCTTTCGTATGTAATGTTGGAGTTCACCAGCATCAATCAGTTTTTGGGTCATTATTTTGAGGTTTTTACATTTCTCGGTCTGGTGTCCGTTGAAGCAGTGATATTCACAGTAATCTTTAGACTTCTCGGTTCTTGGGGGATGTTTTCCCTTAGACCATGGCCACTCCAAATTTTCCCTTCCTTTGATCTCTCGCAAGATCCGAGAATATCTAGCATTGAGCTTCGTGTAAACTTGATCTTCGAATTTTCGATCGTCTTTTCGTCGTTCATCCCTTCGTTCCTTCTTATCTTCGTGAGGCCGTTCCACTGAGCTATTCCTTTTGGTCCCATTGGTTTGTTCTGCGGAATTGGTACGGTGAGACCTCTGCGGGTACGCCCTCGGGTTTTCACGCTGGATTTCTTCAAGACGAGCGTGCTTTTCAATAATTATTCGAAGATCTCCTTCTGTCTTAGGCACGCTTCCATGAATCTCAACAAATAGTGGACTCATTCGGTCTAATCCCCACTTGTATAAGTTGATACTTACCACTGGGTCCACACTTACTATGGCTTGGCAGATCTTGTGCCATCTGTTAGTGTATTCCCTCGTGTTTTCCTTGTAGCCAATTGCCAGCGAAAAGAGATTATCCATTCCGGTGTTAACAGCCTTGTTGTACATGTAAGTTCTTAAGAACTTTTCTGCGAGTTGATCATAGGAGTGGATGGAGTCCGACGGAAAATTATCAAACCAAGACAATGTCGATCCCATCAGGCTTGATGGGAAGTATCTACAGAGTACGACGTCGTTCTGACTCCATCTGGCTAAGACACGGTTATAATACCGAATATGTGCAGCGGGATCACTGGATCCGTCATAGCATTCGAAGGTCGGGACAGGGCACTTCAGCGGAATATGGGTGTTGGCCAGGCGATGAGTTAGGGGCGTGGAGTTAGCCTCTCTCATGACCTCTTATAACCTTCCCCCGCCTTGTCTAGTTTTTAACTGCCTGATCTCAGTCATCATTTCATCACGCAACTCTTCCATCGCGCGGTGGTGTCCTACGCTCTTCCGCTCATGATAGTCTGACTCTCCGTCGTTATAATCCGGGTCGGATGCGCTACTTCCCCTAGTCGCGTCTCCATTAGCTGCTACGATGATTCTTCGGTCTCGATTAGGTTCTGGTGCCTTTGAATTTGCTTCATCAAGTTGTTGGATGGTCTTCGTGCTTAGGGCAATCCGGTCTTTTAAATCTTGATTTTCTCTGGCCAGCAGAGCTACGACATCTGTGTAAACCTGTTGGCTCTTCTTCAATTCTTCAAGCTCAGCCATTAATAGATGTGATTGGTTTGACCCCTGATTGGGAGTCCCAGCTCGTGCTACTACGGACATGGTGACTCATTCTTCTACGGTTTGCACTAAAGGTGGTAGAGGTTCAGCTTCGATTGTTGGCATTTCCAAATCAGGCTGAGTGCCCATCTGCGGTATTAGAGCCGCCGGCACAGTTTGATTCTGATCGTTTGTTGATGGCATTCCGAAGGTTGGCGGGTGCGCGGGTTGATGTTTTCTGGATTCATCCACCCTTTCTTTTGATTGATGAAATTGATTCGTAACAAAAGTTTTGCTGGCTTCTGCAACCTTCGGGGCTGCCGCAGCCGTACTGTACTTTGTCGCCGCGGCTCTCTGCAACAGAGTTAGCGTTCATAGGCGAAGTGATTTCCGCGATATCCTGCCTCTGACTAATCATTTTGGCTTTGTCTCCTTTCTGCTTGCTTCGGGTGATGACCGGGGTTGTCCTTGGTGCTTCCTTTGACGAGGCTTTGGATTTTCCTGCTTCCTGCGTCTTTTCCATCGTGGGTCCTTTTGTCGCTTTCTTTCTGCACAAGGGAATTTCAAACAGCGAGAAACAGAAATGTCCGTGCGGATCGGGTTAGTTTGCGAAATACCTTACTCCAAGACAGGGAAAAACTGCCCGAGGGCCACAGAGAACTTTTAGGGAGGCTCATTTGATTAAAACATATGAGTTAAAATACATGGGTTAATAGTCTTATTAAAAGTGTTGATTCATTGGAAGTACGTGAAAACGCGAGAAGATCCCTTTAAAAATGCATGTAGATCCTTTGAAAATTTACGAAAACCCACCGAAAAGACAGGTCCGTACGAGATCTAAAAAATGTAAATCCATGGATCTAAGCAATAAACTTTTAACCAGTTTAAACTGCTTCGATAGATACTGCCGGAGCTATGAAGATAACGGGTTGTTTTGAATATGGTAAAGTTAACAAAAGATAAATACTGTCAGAGCTAATGAAGCAGAGCAATCATATGCTAGTTTAAGATGAAATCACAGGATAAGATAAATCTTTTACCGGGACGAAGTCCCTGTTTCTAGCGCCAAATTGTGAACATGTAAATCACGAAGGCATCTATATGTTCACAAACAATGTCGCACTCTATATACATACTCGCACTGATGAGACAATTGCATTGATTCCTTGGCTCAAAACCTTCGGGTTTATCATAGCCTCATCTAATCATCACCAGAGGCGTTCACATAGAGGAAGATAAAGAAAACGAAGTATAAAAGTAAAACTCGTGGAGTATCAAATGAATGTAAAGTGCTGAAATGTAAATAAGGCTGGGATTTACGTGGTTCAGCACTAAGGCCTACATCCACGGGGTTTGTCGTTTCACTATGCATTTGATGATTACAGAGGTAGTCGAATGACTTTGGAGTTTACATAGGTCTGTGAATTGTAAAAGGTAAACTTACACTCACAATCCTTCTCTCTCTCCTTCTCTCTCTCTTTTTCCGATCCCCTCTCTTGGTGGAGAGGGGGTATTTATAGGGTTAGAGTGTGGGACCCGTTTCTGAGGGCCGTTGGAACTTATCTTCTTGTGCTTTGTGTCCATCACGCGGAGGTCTTCGTTCATTGCTTGATCACGCAGAGTCATCCTCGTTCGTTCCACGGGTTGATCGACACGTACACTGCTCAGAGTGTTTAATGCGGGTAGTTGAGACGCATGCTCGTGTCAGACAAGTGTCTTCTGCCCCTGTCACATCCATGTCAGTCAACCTTCTCTTCACCGTTGATCTTGCTTCTTTTGGGGATGAGATAAAGTAACTCTTCGGGAGTTATTTGGTGCTCCGCAGTACATCGTGTTTTGGTACATCTTTTAACTTCTGCCCTTGGATTTGTTCGGGCAAAGATCCGACGTCGACGGGATGGGCTTCTTGGTTGTGGGCGTGTGTCATCATGTTTTGATGACTTGGTCCGCATGCTCTCCACGTGTCTTCCTACATACACGTGTTTGATGATGAAATATGTACACACAGTAGTAGTAGCATTGCTTCTGATGCTATTGCTAAAAACGTCAGGACTTGAAATGTAACTAATTTTTGAAACTTGATTGCGTCTTTTATATCTCTAAATATCACAGTATTTGTTATTATATGTGCTGCGGGTGCTGTGCTGTTAGTTCTATAGCTCTAGATCGCACTGGTATTTGGTTTGAGACTTTTTGTGCAAATTAGAAAGAACAACAGAAATTACCAAGATTGCGTCCTCCGCAGGTATAGTGGAATACCTGATTACCAGTGTAAGGCCGATACTGCATATTGCTGAAATCTGGGTAAATTGAAATTGATACCCCGTTCCCTAAATTTGAGCCAAAGATGAAATTGTAACAAAGCAACTGACAGAAAGCTTCAAGCTCTTACTTCTTAAAATGCACTTCAAGTTTATGCAATTCTCCTTGCAATGACCCAAACACGATGGTAAGAAAGTCACGATGTCTTCTAATGTCCAGCACATGCATCTGGTGTCTGGCTCCATTGGAAATGCCCTTTTAGTAGAGCGATAACATCACTTAGTGATGGTATGCCTATTTAAGGCGCTGTTTCGTTGTATGAAAGCAGAGTTCTCTAGTGTTCGAATCTATTAATGTTGATTTTGAATTTCCAATTAAGTCAAGGATTATTGGGTAAGTAAGGTAGTCTCTTTCTGACAGACATGAGAAGCTACAAGTTCATGCTTCAAAAAAAAAAAAAAAAACATGGGGTCACACAATCGTTATTATACAGTGAAAGCAACATTTGTAGAAGAATTTCAGCATCCACAACACAAAAAATAAGTAGCCTTAAGTCACAGTCATTACTCCAAAAAAGATTTTGGATCTGTCAGACGACCGAACGATCATCACAGCAGGGCAAGGCCAAGCTGAGAACGATCATCTACAGCCACACGATGTACATCATAGAACGAGTAACCATTAATCACGCTCTGATTGTGCGGTCCTGTTTCATCAACCAGACTGTGGTTCCCGTCTCCTTAGAACTCAAGGATACAGAGGTACGAGCCTATAGAACAGATCCTGTTTAAGTAAGGTCGTGTCCAGTTCGCCGATTCCACTTCCTATAAATTATAACTATGCCTATAGAAAATCGCAGGTTCGAGACCTGTATGAGCCACGGAAAAATATAGATTTTAACAATGAGGATATGGGTTCACTTCTGGTCCTGAATCTCTAGATTTATTATTGCGTAAATTCTGAGAAAAAACTATGTAAATCCCAACCATAATGACTGTAAAATTCCTTGTTAAGGTAAGAAATTTTTATACACTAGAAGTGAGGATCTGTAGAAAATGGAAGTTTAAAGAACCTGAGTTGAGTGTGAGTCAATAGCAGGGATCCTCAGAAGTCGTCTAAATAAATCACTTAACGAAATGTTTTTAGCTTCGCTATGCAGGATCAGATGTTAAGAGTAATGATTCATCTGAAACAAAAAGGAAATGCAGTGTTTATAGAGATAGTTGAACACAAATGAACGTAACAAATTTCAGGTATCATATCTGTAGAAACAACTACTTATGCATTTATCTTTTTCTGTTCTGATAAAAGAAAGGATTACATTACTAGACGAAACGAGGAACTAAATCCACGTTACAGATTTTGGGAAACCAGTGTCTCTTTTGATAGTTGCCATCCATTTCCTGAATAACTCATAGCTATTCTACCATACTTATTAGATTTCATATTGACAAAACCGAAAATCAGACTTAACATTGTAGACTCATTATGTCATTTCAAAGTTTGAGAATTCCTAGCTAGCATGGTACCTGTTTTTAAACCCCTTGTTGCTGCCCATTTGATGGCTTCTCTGTCTTTCTTGAAGCATCCTTCGTTTCCTTCTGTGAATCCTGACATTGTGCCTGTGCAGCCAGTTGTTTTCGCTCCATCTCTTCCAGGAAGGCCGAGAGGGTGATATTGTATCCAGTTAGTTTCATATATCATCAAACAGTTCAACTTCAAACCAAGTTTCATAACCTCTTGGCACAACATCAAAATCCTTCTCCTCGGCACGAGCTGCAACTTTAATTTCATCCCATAATTTTTCAGCCTCATTTCTTTCTAACACGGTAATACTTTTGATACAATCGAAAGCCATCGAACTTATGCCATCCTTTCCGATGAATTGAATGAATTCCCAAGGTTCATTACTTGTACGATACCAGAAAGTGTTTTTGTTTATCACAAGACCTTCTTTGACTAGACTCTCATCCTATGATGTTATTCTTACAAAATCCCCAAACTTGAATGAATTCTTAATGCTTTTGAGCCCTAATAAATCAAACGCTCTCGATATCAAATTGGAAGGGCTACTAAAACCATCAACAGCACGAGGGGGATTTTGATGTTTACCTTTTGATTCGTATACTAACTTGGAAAAACTGGTTCAGGGATCGAAATCATTCCATCTTCTTCTCCATTGAAACTTGTGTTGTTCTTTGCACGGCATGAATAGTTGTATTAAACTTTGGTTATTATTATTATTACTCAGAGCCAGGTTTCGATCCTGGGACCTGTGGGTTATGGGCCCACCACGCTTCCGCTGCGCCACTCTGATTTGTTTTATTAGACGCGAGTTATTATAAATATATTAAAATCAGAAAGATAATTTCGCTGGCCCTCGACTGAGCACAATGATTCTTAGCAGTTCGATCCAATCGTTCTTGCTACTAATCACACCCCTTCCGCATCTACCTGTGTCAGGAAGTATTTGTGCACCTTTTGGTGCACGCATAGACTCACCTTCGAGTGAGAAATTTGTCTAGAGGAAGGTGGAATCACTATATATGAACACTTGAATCACGTAACGCTGCTTCCGATGTGCAATCTGCAAATTTTTGCAAAAGAATTGAGGCCAGTGTGCCTATCTTACGCTTAGTGTTACCACTTGGCATTCCTACTACTTTACCTTGTCCTGTCCCCATGTGATTTGCAAGATTTATCACACCTAATAGGTAGAGCCTAGCTAATAGTTGTGCATGGTCTATGAAAGTATGAAGCATGTTATTATTGCATTTCAAGTGGTTTCTTCGTATATGATATGGTATGAGGGAGGCATGTGGACATCACTTATTTGATTGGAGTAGCCGAATGGTATTGACAAATTAAGTACAACACCAACTACTAATGCGTATGTTTTTCTTTTTAGAAAACAGGATTATATTACTAGGAGAAACGAGGATAGACGTTCGGGTTATAGATTTTGTCAAACAGTGCCTCTTTTGATCGCCATCCATTTCATTAGAGCAAAACTGATTTCCTGGATCACTCTTTAACTATTTTTCTAGCAAAATTATCTGCATACTTATTACGTTTCCTATTTGATGAAACCCAAAGCTATCTGCCACCAAGATAATCCGCATTATAAATATATAGCTTTGTTATCATTCAGCAAGATAACTTTTTTAGACCATAAAAAAATTAAAATAAATAAATAAATAGATAGCAAGTTAACTTTTTTTTAGACCACTTATTTCTGCCCGTTTGATGGCTTCTCTTCATGTCTTGGACTCACCTTCTTGTGGAAAACCGCATATGTCGTTTCCTCCTGCATATCCGGATATCGTGCCAGTTAGAGGTGTAAATTAGGACGGATCAGCACGTTTATGGCACGGCACATCACATCACGTTAAAATTCGAGCACAGTACGGCACAACACGTGAGCGGCCCAGCACAGGCACAACACGTTTCTTTAATGTGTTGTGTTGTGCCAGACAAATAGGCACAGTGGCACAACACAACACGCGGCACGTGTTAGCACGTGGCACAACACAGCACTACACTCGAAGAAAACACGCCATATCATGTGTAAAATACTACACAATAAATCACATTTGATGCATATTTCACAAGAGAATCATTGTTTTAGCCAAATTCTGACATTTAATTTTCGTTATGCTAATTTATTTCTGTAATAATACATGTACTAACTAAAATATCTCAAAAATATTTATTTTGGAAAACATAATATACGTATGCTAGCACGGCACATCACAGCACGACATGGCACAACACATTTATTTTTCTGGCACAACACAACACGACACGCCATTTAGTACAGCACATCACAACACATCTGAATCTCTGGCACAACCCAACACAGCACGCAACATGCTAAGCACGTGACTTTGTGGACTGGGTTGTGCCGGGCCGGCACGTTTTACATCTCTACTGCCAGTACTTGTGCAACTATTTCTATTTCGTTTAGTCTATTCCCTTCATGTGTATCATATATCGTGCCAGTGCTTGTGCAACCATTTCATTTAGTCTCTTCTCTCCACGAGGGAGAAGTCGACATTATATGCAGTTATTTTGATATTGTTAGAATATGGGCATCCAACTCAAAATCAATTGGCAATGAGTGAAGACCCTAAGGATTATAGGTAGCCCAGATAATGTGGGACTAATAATCACAACACGCCCCCTCTCGTGTAGCCTCGTTGGGTCTAACACGTGGACAATTAAATCGGGCGACGCGGAGTAAAGGGGCGGTCTAATGACTCCTCGCAAATATCCTGCTCTGATACCATGTTATAATACGGGCATCCAACTCAAAACCAATTGGCAAACATGGACAATTAAATCGGGTGACGCGAAGTAAAAGCGTGGTCTAATGACTCGTCCCAAATAGCCTGCTCTGATACCATGTTAGAATACGAGCATCCAACTCAAAACCAATTGACAATGAGTGGAGAGGCCCTAAAAATTATAAACCGTAGGATCTTAGATTGCCCAGACAATGTGGGACTAATAATCTCAACAGATATCTTCTAGCTCAACTTCAAACCAAGTTTATAACCTCTTGGTGGTACATCAAAATCCTTCTCCTTAGCACCACCTGCAACTTTAATTTCATCTCATACTTTTTCAGCCTCATCTCTTTCTAACAACGTAACACTATCCATACTCCTGAATCTCGTTGAGCGAATCCCACCCTTGCAGATCATTTTAAGCCAAAAGTAACTTTTGTTTGCTACAATGTCTTGGACCTGATTATCATCATCCTCTCTTGTAACTCTTACAAAATCCCCAACCTTTAAGCTTTTATACCAAAAGAATTCCCTCAACTGGGGTATCACAAATCCAAATGCTCTCAAATTAAATTAGGCTTAAATCATCAGCAGCACGGAGGGAATTTTGATGTTTACCTTTTGTTGCTTCATAGTATAACATAGGAATAACTGGTTTAGGGAATGAATCAATCCTTCTTCTCCATTAAAACTTGTGTTATTATTCCTTTGACTGCATCTAATAATATTTCCATGAAAACTTTTGTTGCTATTCCACTGACAGCGGGGGCGTACCTATCACTAGGCTAAAGGGGGCTTTAGCCCGCGTAGCCTTCCCAGTCCACAAGCAAAAAAAAAAGAATATTTTGTTCGGGCTTCTAGTCCGGGCCTTAAAAGGAAATTTATCCTTCCTGATCCGTCATTGACTGACAGCATCTAATAGTTGTTGTTGTTGTTGGAGTGCTTAAAAAAGCAAGCGGCATTGTTGTTAGGGTTTAGGGTTTAGAGAGTTTTTTTTTTAAATAGGAAACAATAAATTTATTGAAAACCAGAGCTTACAAATTGTTTTTATCCTACTGGATTAAATGATTAACCCAGCTAGGCATATTATCTGACCAGCAAAAACAAATTGCTTGGGTTCTTGCATTCTTAGCTAAAGAGTCTGCAGTGTGGTTTGCATCTCTATGTACATAAGTGCATACCCAGAAATCAGAAGAACTTAATAAAACTAGAGTATCTTGGATTAAGTTAGAAGTAGTCCATTTTATTGACGTAGAACTTCCATTTACCGCAGCTATCACATTCTGAAAATCTCCCTCCAAGTGAATCCTTCTCCATCCATTCCTTAGCGCCTATTGTATTGCTTCTAAAAGTGATTGCGCCTCAGCTTGTTCTGGATCAGTGTCTAGATGTGCACCTCTTCGCAGTCCATAGCTATTCCCTGCAAAATCTTTACATATAGCCTGAGAGTACTGTTTTATCAATATGTAAAGCATCAAAATTTATTTTTAGGGTGCCTGTACAAGGCACCTTCCAGAACTTGTCTGCTAATATCACAGAACTGCCGTTGTTAATCTGTAAATTTTTAGTTCTTTTCCAATCTCCCATTTGCATGATAATATTGTTAGCAACAACATTGTTATGGAAATCCTTATTATCAAAAATTTTATCACATCTGGCTTTCCAAGTTAGCCATAAGACAAAGCTAGAAATTTCATACAAACTGAAATCCTTGGGAACAGATAAGTTAGCTTTCAAGAAGAAACTACAAATCCAATTATGCAGATCTTTATTTTGTAAACTTCTAGATAAGTTTAGATTAACAGTGTCCCATATATGTCTCACACTTGGGAAATCAAAAAAGAGATGTTGTAAGGTTTCAGGGTTGTTGTTGCATAAAGCACAACTATTATCCTTATGTCTAGTGAACCTAGAAAGTCTAGATTTTGTAGCAATACATCCATGAAAGTATTTCCACATAAAGTGCTGGACTCTTGGAGGTAATTTATATCTCCAAAAAGATTTTCAGCATATATCTAGATTGTTCTTAGTGGGTTTATCAACTAAACTATCATTCAAGATGGAACTGTAAGCAGACTTGATAGTGAAAATGCCATTACTAGAAGGCTCCCATCTTAGCTGATCCTTTCCTGCAATAGAGATTCTAATATTAGTAATCTCTGTCACAGTATTTTCATCAAATAAAACATTCAAGATATATGTTTTCCAGGTCTTAGAATCATGATCAATAAGCTGGTTCACAGTAGTCATATTAGAAGAGTAAAATTGGCTAGAAGGAGGTTTATGCATTTTTGGGATCCAATTGTCCTTCCAAATTTTTACTGATGTGTCATCCCCTATTTCCCGTATGTAATTTTTTCTAACTATATTCAAACATGTACATATACCTTGCCATATCTGGGATCCTTGTTTGTTCACTGCATCAGTTAAAGGATTAACATCATGAAAATATTTTTCTCTCATAATTATAGCCCAAGGTTATTCAGGATTTGTAATCATCCTCCAAGCTAGCTTAGTAAGAAGGGACAAATTTAGCAAATCAGTTCTTCTAATATTAAGCCCTCCTAACTCTTTGGGTAAAGCGATGTCCCTTCAACCTTTAGGATAGTATCATTTTTCATTTTCTTTTTTCCCCCACCAGAAATTCATTTGGATGTTGTCCATTTTAGAAGTAAGCTCTTTAGGCATTGGGAAGACAGCTAGGTGGTGGCTTGCTAGACTACCTAGAACAGATTGAGCCATCACAGTTTTACCAGGGCCAGCTAAGAATATAGATTTCCAAATATCAAATCTACCTCCATATCTATCAAGAAGATAAACAAAAGAATCATACTTTCTTTTCTTCAGGAGTAAAGGGACTCCTAGGTATTTCGTATTTAGGGACATTCTCCTTATTCTAAGAATATTATCAATGTCATTGTTCACAGCAGTTGGCACCTTACTACTAAAAGTTAATGCAGATTTATCAAAATTAACTACCTGACCAGAAAATTTACTGAATTGGTCTATCAAAGAGCAAAGATTTCTATCATCCTTACTTCTAGCCTTAATAAAGATAAGACAATCATCAGCAAAAAATAAGTGAGATATAGAGGGGCACCTGGTATTTTCTTTATATCCATGAATCAGTCCATTTTGTTCTGCTAAAATTAAGTTTCTAGAGAGACATTCCATGCAACGAATAAATAGATAAGGTGACAGAGGGTCACCTTGTCTTAACCCTCTTTGAGGCAAATAAACATTACCTGGAGATCCATTAAGTAAAATGGATGTAGAAACAGTTGTAATGCACTGTTCTATCATGTTGCACCAATCATTAGAAAAACCCAGTTTTTTGAAACAATCAATAAGGAAACACCATTCTACTCTATCAAATGCTTTAGACATCCAATTTTATAGCCACACAACCATCTCTAGCTTTGGTTTTTTCATGGAATTGATTAGCTCATGAGCAATAATAATTTTATCATGAATTGATCTACCAGACAAAAAAGCAGTTTGAGCAGGAGAAATAATTTTATGGAGCACACCTTTAAGCCTAGAAGCAAGCAACTTAGAAATTATTTTTTAAGAGACATTGCATAAACTTATGGGTCTAAAGTCTACAACAATCTTTGGGCAAGTAGTATTGGGAATAAGAGAAGTAAAGTTGTGGTTTAACTGTTTCAGGAGATGATGTGAGTGGAAAAAGGATTGAACCATTTTCACTACATCATTTCCAACAGTTTCCCACATGATCTGATAGAAACCAGGAGGGAAACCATCTGGACCAGGAGATGTCCAAGGTTTCATCTCAAAAACAATTTTTTTGATCTCATCTGCATTAGGGACAGCAATTAACATAACATTGTCAACATCATCAACTTTAGCTTGAATGTTACTAAGATAGTCTCTTGAACTAGGAGGATTAGAAGTCCTACTCATGCTGCTAAAATGTCTTAGAAGTTCACATTCTATATCTTTTCTATCATCAAGCCAAATGCCTATATTAGATTGCAGAGAATCAATTTGAGTTTTTTGCCTCCTAAAATTATCCTTATGATGAAAATAAGCAGTGTTTCTATCATCTAATAAAAGAGCATCATCCTTACCTTTTTGTCTCCAGAAATCAGCTTCAATGTCATACCAATATTTCAGCTTTTGAGTCAAATCATCCACTCTGCTATCATTGTTTAGGTTTCCAACACTAGTAATATTAGATAACTAAGACTCAAGATTATAAATCTGGTTTTGAATATTACCAAAATGATGATAATTCCAGTTTCTAAGACCACACTTAGTATTTTTAAGACAGCTAGCAAATTGAAAAGCAAAAGAGCCATTAGTTTGACATTTCCATTCAGCTTTAATAAGATCAGAACAACTAGAGTCTCTAAACCAAGCCTTGTTAACCCTAAAAAGTTTTTTAGTATTGCTTTCATTTTTACTAGTTAACAGCATAATGGGGCAGTGGTCACTATCAACTACAGTCAAACGATAGAGAGCAGCATTTGGGTAATTTTGAGACCAACCAATGGAAAATAGGACTCTGTCTAGTCTTTCTAGGATTAATTCAGTTCCACTCCTACTATTTGTCCAAGTGAAAGGATTTCCTATATAAGACATACCAAAAAGATTATTGCTCAATAAAAGCTGCTTGTTTTCATCTATAATGTTTTGGTTTGGAGCATTACCTCCCCCCTTTTCATTCCTGTCCAGGATGAAGTTTAAATCTCCTATTACTATCCAGAGATTACTATGGACAACCCTAATATTTCTAAGATGATTCCACCGAGTCTCCTTATCATGATCATTTAGAGCACCATACAAACAAGTAAGCAGAGAGCAGTTGTTTTGACTATCTAATTTGACTAGGAAATTTATCATATTCATCTGCATATAAACAAATTGAAAATCAATTTTGTCTTTCCAAATAATGCAAAGCCCACCAGACAGACCTATTGGTTTCAGGAAAGAAATATTTGGGTATTTGAATCTAGCTAAAAGGTATTGCATTCTTTTTTGCTTGTTTTTGGTTTCACTCAAAAAAAAACAATATCAGGGTTTTGAGATTAATGAGCATGTGTAAATGATTTCTAGTATCCTTGTTTCCAAACCCACAAACATTCCATGAAATGATTTTCATATTGTTTTTCTATATTTTATCAAACAAACAGGAGTGAAAATATAGAAAACTAGAATTAACTGAAGTGGGAATATAGAAAACCAAATTTAGGAAAAAAAAGTGAAGTTCTTTTGAAATTACCTTAGTCTCCCCATTTATGTTTCCAAGTTGCTTTTCCTTTTGTGTGATTCTATCTGCAGCTAGTGTTTCCAGTTGATTATCATCACAAGAGTTGATTTGAGCAAGTTGACTGTTGGTTGCATTGGAAGCTTCATCTCCTTTGTTCATTGTTGTCCTAGCTCTGTTACCAAGTCTTGCAGACAAATTTTCATCTCCACCCAATTATGGTTCATCAGTAACAGGACAAATAAGGACACCATCTTTTGGAGGGACAAAAGGAACATATTTTGTTTCATGTTTCTTTTGAATCTGTGGTACAATGCCTACCTACTTTCCATCCCCTATCTTCTTTTTTCCAGAAGTGTTCTTGGCACCAAGGAAATATGGTTTGTTATGTGCCTTGAAAAAATAATCTTCTGCTGCCTTACAAGCACCTGTAGTATGTTTGATGATGTAGCATGAATGGCAGGTAAAATGTGGTTTCCTCTCATAAAAAAACTTAATCCATCTAGTATAACCTGCATTGGTTTTTGCAAGAACACCCCTTCTTAGTGGATTTTTATATCTATAACCACACAAACTTTGAATCCTTGCTTATCCACTGGGATTGCATTTGCTGGTTCAATTGCAATGACTTCACCCATCAGTTTCCCAATTTTTGTGACTGAAATTGGATTCATATGCTCAGGTAAAAGTTTTTTCAGCTGGATCCAAAAGCATTGGTGCACCCAATCAAGCTCCTTGTATATCACCTCAGAGTCATAGCCGTGCAGAATAACCAGATATCCATTGATGCTCCATGGTCTAGTTATGTAAACATTGTTTTTTGTTTCTTCATTTTTGAACTTGAAAATCATGATGTTATCATCTATCTCAGCCACCTGCACTTCATCTTCAGGGATAAAATTCCAAGTAAAACTGATATGTTTTTTGACAGCTTTAAAACCCATTTTCCCTTCTTCCATAATAATCATTCCTACCGAACAAAACTTCCATTCTTCCTCATATTCAGTTGTCTCGTTCCCTGCTGCTATACTTTCAGTGTCTGAATCCACATCCAATTCCAGTGCTGCTTGCTTAAAATTTTCAGCAAGATCCACAACTTGTTTGTTTGCCTCTGTAGACATGACGGTATTGAGGGATTGAAAATTTTTGTTGTCTTATATGATTCTCTGAATTTGGTGTATATAAGGATATTGACTATGGGATTTAGGGTTTCCCTTTTCGATTAAAAGATTTTCAGTAACAAAATTAAGGAATGGATCTTTGAATCTTATGACCGGATAATCTAATAACAGAAACAAGAAAAAATACTAATAATCCGCCGAGTAATAAAAGGAAACCGTTACCGATTAGGCCATGACTTTTTTGAAATTTGAATTCACTTTTTTTTCCGCTTCTTCCTTGTTTGAATTTTCCTGAGAAAGTCAATGAATCGGAACTTGCTGAGTCTGTAACTCTTATCGTGATGAATCAAAGGAAACACTTTTGCTTCAAAAAGCAATTTAGCTAGCAGAGCAAACGTTGTAACCACAACAACAAACAAGGCAAACGCCATTAAGGATGAAGCAACCTGTAAACACATTAGGGAGCTTAAAGATTAGTTATAAAACATAATCAATATAATTTGAAAAAATTGAATAAACTCGTACAATAAATCTTAACGCTAATAGAAAAATTGAAAATGGTTAAGAGAAAACCATAAAAATCTGGAAATAATTAAATCTTCACGAAGAATTAACAGGAAGGAGGGGTAAATTTTACCGAGTTAAAGGCACCAATTCACAGATGTACTCCGCCGTTTCAGCCTTTTGATACCTGTTAACAATACATATAGGGTTTAGAGAGGAGTACCTGAGATTTTATCATTTTCTTACAAACTTCCTCTGATATGCCATCGAACGGGCCAAACTTGCAGACCTTATCAAGCGAAAGCTGGGCCCGACCCACTACCCGCTAACCACCTTACACACTATTAAATATTAACACACTAGGGTATGACGGCACGGGATGCTATGGCCCAAAAATCTAGACCATAAATCAACATGTGCTATATTGTATGCAAAATATGGTGACCCAAAATTACATTATGACATAAATTTTCTGCTTGTACTCTATATTTTTTCAATGAACTAAACTATATACGATTATTTTTGTTGATAAAAAGTATCATCGAAATTTTTCAGCTGTTTAGCCTTCTTTAGGAGTCGAGCATTGTATCAGAAATTCAAAATTGTTACACAGAAGTAACATATAGTAGTATATAAATAAAATCCAAACCCCATTGTTCGTTAAATATGATAACCGAGATACACCGGGCTTTTCTCCAAGTTAGTGGATCCAGTTTTTCAATTTTAGAATGCGGCTTTTGTTCACTTTAGTTTCTTCAGTAAACCTTTATTTCGACTATTATGTTTTATTTTTATTTTATGTGATTTTACTTCACTGGGTACCTTTTTTTTTTTTTTTTAATTTGTAAACTTCTAATAAAATGTAGACCGAAGCCGTCTATTCGTCTTTTAATCTTAACTTGTACAGTTCTAAATAAAATGTTGACCTAAGCCCTCTGGCAGTACAACTTTCCATGTTATTTTTAACTACGTGGCTTTACACGGTACACTCGTTCTGTTGTGAATTTTTCTGTAACCCTGACATCCTTCAATCAAACAACTATACAGTTGCAAAATAGAGCCTTTCATCCTCATCATCTATAGCAGCAAACTCTGCCTACTCATCACCCCATCATCGAAGCAACCATATTATCGCAACCATTTGATCCGTATCATCCTCATCACCCAGGAACAAATTCTTATGGTTACATACGCAACCAATTCGCAACAGTAATGAAAAAAGAGAACTCATATTTTAATTTCGAGTTGGTTTTTGTCTGTGATGAATAGGTAACAGAGAAGATTGAAAGTCAAGCGGAAAATGAACTTATCCAAGGTATTACCCTAATTGTACCTAGACATTTAACATCATTGAGTTTGTTAGCTGTACAGGGGACCCATCCAGCAGAAGTCAAGGATCATTCAGCCCATGTTATAATTATACACATATCCATTCTTTCTCGGTTAGCTTCCAAATGAATTTGGACATTACATTCGTTTCTCAGTTAGCTTCCTAATGAATTGTACACATATCAATTCTTTTTCTTGCATAGAGGTATTTTAGTTTTCTGCACTTGACATTAACAATACCTTGAAAATAGAGCTTCCAATGGTATTTGTCAGCAGTCCCCTACAAAATGAAAAGAAGAAAAAATAAAAACCTTTTAAACAGGCCTGAATTCGTCCATAAAGTGATGCGTAAAACATCAAGTAACAACAACATATGATCGTTCAGTACATACATGAAATCAAACCTGCATTTGTCTCTAGCTTTGTCTACAAATCAGTACCCTTGATAACTCGACGAATATAAGATTCCCTAATATCGAACTATTTTCTCCATCATTTTTTTGTCTAATAATATCCTACATTCATCAGCTGCAGCAATTATGAAGACCTGGAAATGGAACCATAACTCAATGGTTAAGGAAATGTAATACATTGTGCAAATTAGAGACTCGGGAATCTATCCACGTCGAATGGCAAGAACTTAATTCTCTTGGATATTTCGATATTCGTAATATGAAAAAATATCTTCATGAACCATAAAACACCTTTCCACCCGGATTTCACATTATTATTGTCTCGGCTAGCTGAGGACTATCTGCGAGACAAAACGAATAATCAACTCCCTTTTTTCTATCTGAGTTACTTTTCTGCATAACAATCACAAAAGGCCTTATGAAATTAGTTCTAAAAGTTGTAATTTGGTAGCTTTTCACACTCCTAAAACCTCGTAGCTGGCTGTATCGACGAATCCATCAAAATATTGCTACTGAGATATTTTATGATAACCTCACCGATACAAACAAGTATGAAAGAACATTCCATATGGAAGACCAAACAAATCAGAATAGGTTCATATTATATTGCCTTCAATAACAACAGACCGAAACCATAATTAGTTCGTGAATGAGGGAAAGATCACCTTAAACCAATATACTTCAGTACAGAAGCAAGTCCGCACAGAGCTCATCTAGTCATGACTTCCACACAATTTTGAATTGAACACTCTAAGATTCATCTCTATCAACCTGTTATGAAGAAAGTAAATATTAAATTAACTAATTTAAAGAACATTATTTCCATCACATTTGGATTGCTAGGTATAGTGAAGCACATGTTGAAATCAATGTTAGGAAATTGTCAACTGATACAACTCTCTAATGATGTAAAAAGAAACCAATCAACCAACACAACCCTCTACTGATCCGATGAAAACTGCCATAAGTTTACTCTTACATTTATGTAATGTAACAGATTTTAGTGATTCATTCTAGCTGTGATTCAAGTTGTGGATCTCTATGGTGAACAAATCTTACAAAACATGAACAATGGTAACATCAATTGATGGCAGTCCCACGTACTGTCGAACAGATCCAAAATGTTGTGACTTGTATAGGAGTGATTAAGTTTAGATTCAAGATCAGTACATACCGTAAAAACACACTATTTCATTTTACAAATCCCATCAATATCTTATATCTAGAGACTGCAACGCCTTACGATCTGTCTCGCCTTCCATCCAGGTGTGCAATTTTGGCTCCGGAGTCACCTGAATGTTGTAGATTTCGTGTCCCTAACTATTTTACCTGCAAATCATATACAAACATAATTTTGACATGAGATTACAATAGATTCAAATGAACATTGAATGAAAAATGATATAAAGTCTTGGCAGCTTTCTCTAAAAGGCACAACGAATGCTTTCTTATTCATCTAAAGATGTCTTAATCGAGCAAAGGAACAAAAAAAAAACAAAAAAAAGGTATTCACCAGCCTAAAACGGATGAAGCTGAATAATCCCAAACTAAGAATGCTCAAGAGAAAAAGAATCAAGACCAATTAAATCCAATATGTAAAAACACATCAGTTAAGTCGTAGCTATTAGGCAGTGATTAAAACATTAACAAAAGCCTAAAATTAATCTATCCCACCAACCTTAAACCCCAGTCCTTAACATCAACTTCCAAATTTTTACTACAAAAACCAAAAATCTCTGCAAAAAAATGATTCAAATCCCTAAAACCTTGATCATCCAAACCCACACCTAAACAATAATAAATAAAATAAACCGAAGGAAAAGAAACGAACCTCTTCAACCGATGATTGCGGAGAACGATAGCGAACTACACCATATGCTGCGGAACTGGGTTGTAACTTATTTTTGCATCTTTAATTCCATTACCATTGGATACCCAGAAGATGAAACGGCTGCGACTCGAATTTTCTTGGGTGCGTTTTTCCCAGCCTTCGCGGAGAGAGAAGGAGAGAGTAATGGTGCACATTGAATGTGAAGTAATTTGGAAAGAATTGAGTGCAAAATGCAAGTCAATCTCGGCCGTACTTTATGTACCCCAAATGTGGACATCCATCCATCGGGTAAATTAATCACGACCATTCTTTATCTGTCCCAACTATAGATATCCGTCCATATGAAAAAACACCATTGTCCCTTATAATATAGATTCCTTAATCATAAAATTTTCCAATCCGGGGAAGAGATTGTATACTTGTATATAGAAAAGAACACAAGTAGGTAATACCTCACACACACACAAAAAAAAAGCGTAATAGAGATTGATCTTGAGAGGGTTTGATTTGATGGAAGGATTTTAAAATAATACAACGATACCACAGATTTCCGATAAACTGAACCGGAATTCACAATTAGAATTTGTGACTAAATCATACTCCTTCCGTTACTTTTTAATAAGTCAGTTTTTATAAATAAATATTTCAGAAAAATAGGTCAGTTTCATAATTGGGAAAGTTAAATGTTACTTTAATTTTCTGGGACCATTTTTCTTTTAACTTCTTTTGATGACAAGTGTTATGTGGACCATTTCACTTATTTTTTTTTGGCTGACAAGTGTCATGGGGATCATTTCACTTCACTTTTTTTATTGACAAGTGTCTAGAGGACCACTTTCAATAATTAGTTCTCTTAATTTCCTTAATTTTCTCAAAAAAAAAACTGGCCTATTAAAAAGTATCGGAGGGAGTATGATATTGTCGATGATCCATCTACAGATGATTTAATTTCTTGGAGTCCAAGTAATAATAGTTTATTGTTTGGCAACCAGATGTGTTAGCTAAAAATATTTTGCCTGTTTTTTAAGCTTACACAATTTACTAGCTTTTACAGGCAATTGAATCTTTATGTAAGCCCCTTTCTCTCTTTCCTTTAAATCTCCCCTAATTTCTTTATTTGTTCTAATTATCGATTCTTAGCTTTTAATCTTATATTTCTCTGCATAAACATTTTGGATCTTTAGTTATCTAATTGTGTCAAACAAACCCTTGTTGCTGCAGGGATTCAAGAAGATTAATCGTGACAGGTGGGAGTATGCACACAGAGATTTCTTAAGAGGTCAAAAACACTTGCTGAAGAGAATCAAGAAGCAAGAATCCGGCAAAGTGAAGAAGCAGCAACAGCAACCTCAAGGACAGAGTTCATCGGTTAGCGCATGTGTTGAAGTGGGGAAATTTGGACTAGAAGAAGAGATGGAGAGACTTAAGAGGGACAAAAATGTGCTTATGCAGAAAGTTGTTAAGCTGAGGCAGCAACAACAATCCACTGATCTTCAGTTGCAAACTTTAGGGCAGCGGCTGCAAGGTATGGAGCAGCAGCAACAACAAATGATGTCGTTTTTCGTGAAGGCCGTGCAGAGTCCAAGTTTCATAGCCCAGTTGGTGCAGCAACATAATGAAAATAACAGACGGATTGCTGGAGTTAATTAGAAACGAAGACTTCCTAACCTTGAGGAAGATAGTTCTACTACTGCTTCTGATGGGCAGATCATCAAATACCAGCCATCCTTGAATAAGGCCGCACAAGCAATGCTGACGCACCCGAACCTTGCTTCACCATCTCACAGATTAGATATAGATACCAATGGAGATAGTTTTTCCATCGATGATATACCTTCACCATCCGGTTCACAATTGGACAGCGAGAGTACATCAAATTGGATATCTGGCGTCAATCTTTTGGAGGTCGCTCCAACCTCTGGACATTCACTTTTATCAGGAGTGCGTCCCTCTGCCGCTATTTCGGAGATTCAAGCTTCTGGTGATGTAACAGATACGTCAACAACAACAACAACAAGTCCATTGCCAGACATGAGTTTCTTTGACGCACTGGAAAAGGACCTCATGCAAGACATGGAACTGGAAAACGAAGGCATTGAAATTCCTAGTGCAGATTTTGTGGGTCATGGGACAGGAAACAGTGATGTGTATAATGATTCATTGGGGGTAGATGACACGATCTCCCCGTTCGGAAGTGGACAGTTCTCACCTGATATTGATGTGGATATGTTGGTCGACGGGTACACCACTAAGCCTCCTGGCACAAATCATTCTCTTTGGGAACAATTTCTGACAGGGCATCAGCAGCAACAACAGAACGAATGGAATAAGGACGGCCATCACCATAATATGGATCTGTTTACACAACAAATGGGGCTTTTTACTTCGGAAATTGAGGTTGCAGTCTGAATAGTTAACTAAGCTAGCTCACTACCACTGAAATATTAAATCGTTCGATATAAAATGTTGTACTCTAGGTGGAAGCTTATGTCTCCAGAAGGATTTCCAACAAATTGTTAGATTGTTCTTGGTAGGCTTAGATACCAACTTATCATTTAGGATAGTATTATAAGCGGACTTGATAGTGAAATAACCATTACCGGACGGTTCCCACTAAGTTTATCATGACCTGCAAAAGGAATTATAATGTTGGTTATTTCATTGACAGTATTATCATCAAACAAACAAGGCTTTTAAGGTATCTATTGTCCAGGACTTCATATCATGATCAATCAATTGGCTAATAGTGCTCAAACCAGAAGAGTGAAAATGAAAAGAGGGAGGACTGTGCATATTTGGTATCTAGTTATCCTTCCATATGTACACAGAAGCACCATCTCCTGTTTCCCAAACATAGTACCTTTTAACCGGTGTAAATACCATTCCAAATCCACGACCCTTAGCAAAATACTTCTCTCTTAAAATGACAGTCCATGGCTCAACAGGATAATCAACTCCAAGCTAATTTAGTAAAAATGATTTTTTGGGGACCATGATTTTTTGGGGACCATGGTTCTATTTTTGGCAAGACATTTAGAAGGAAAGTGAAGACACCCCTTATCCAAATATTTATGTTAATACCAAAATTACCTTTCCTAATTAAGTTTGTGTAATGATTAGTTAGTGTAATCATTAGTTGGTGTAATTAAGTTAAATTAATTAGTGATTAGTGTAAGATTAAATCAATATGATTTTTCTTAAAATTAAGTTATTGAGAGGGAAGAAGAAGGAGAATATCAAACC
>NC_039366.1:67776373-67786488 GCF_003573695.1 Papaver somniferum | reverse complement strand
GGATCGGGCATGGAACCGGCAACATCAATGAGTCTAATTCAAATGGTCCAGCCAGTGGCTTGGTCGGATCTTTCATCAGACAAATAGCTTTCATACGGTACAAATTTGGAAGATCTTAGTCTTTACTTTTCCACAAAACCAAATTAGGGTTTTATATAGATCCATGATCCATTCACAGTTTTTAGAAGGAATAATATTCTACTAACATATGTCCAAAAGCGGCATAAGCATTAAGGAGAAAAAATACATTTAAGGGCTAGAACGTCTAAAGTAGAAGCACGAAAATATGATTATTCTTTCAGTTTTCCCTTTAAACTTGACTTGCTTAAACTAAAGGAAGGGATAAGCGTTTGAGAGAAGAAAACCAAGTATAAAACTATGGTATTTATTTGCCTTTCGTTCTTTAGATTATTTATAAAGATCCATTTTCTGGGGATTTTGATTTAGAGCTCGGGTTGTTGTGGAGACTCACTTTGTACGTTATTACTTGCTGCAGACTCCATGTGGTCATAATTTTTGTTTAAAATGCTTTGAAAAGTGGGCAAGACAAGGAAAAAAAAATTGTCCCAATCGTTGCCGTCCATTACCTCAGAGTATGATAAACAATCCGAGGATTAACTCGGCTCTTGTTACTGGAATACGTATGGCAAAGATAGCTCAGGAAAATGGTCTAAGAAAAACTGGGGAGACAGTCTATCAATATGTTAATAATCAGAGTAAACCAGACAAAGCATACACAACAGAGCGAGCTAAAAAATCTGGAAAGGCCTATGCGTGCAGTTGAAAGATCTTTGTAACTGTCCCAAATGACCATTTTGGACCTATTCTGGCTGACAACGACCCTGAGAGGAATCAGGGGGTCCTAGTAGGAGAATCTTGGGAGGATAGATTTGAATGCAGGCAATGGGGAGCTAATTTTCCTCATGTCGCCGGTATTGCTGGACAGTCCAAGCATGGTTCGCAATCCATCGTTTTATCTGGAGGATATGTAGATGATGAGGACCATGGAGAGTGGTTCCTCTACACAGGAAGGTTAAACTTTTAAACTATCATCATTTTATTGTAGATATATACTTGCTTTATGTATTGGTCTTAATTAGTTTGCAAATATGCTATTTCATTATACTGTTAAATTGCATTGGTTTTTAGGTTAATTTGATTAAATATTTTGCCTGGTAAAGCAGTGGGGGCAGGAACCTCAGTGGTAACAAACGCACAAACACGGACCAATCTTTTGATCAAGAGTTTAAGAAATCAAATGAAGCCTTGCGTGTGAGTTGCCAAAAAGGATATCCAGTTCGGGTTGTCAGGTTTGATTTATACTTCATCTCCTGTCCCATTAATTAACTTGTTCAACGTAGATTATTGAAAGAGAAACAACTACAATTGGTTTTGATGTGCCGTTGATTAATTTAACCAATCAAATAATGCTTACGCTAGCATTCGGAGTGCCCTTTTATGCGCCTACTTCCGCTTATCTTGAATTATTGACTACCCCAACTAAATCAATTCGTTAGCCTCACACAGCCTACATGTTACTGCTTACTAGGGTTTTTTGAGAAGATGGTATCTTTGTTTAGGAGTAGATCTTTGCATACTCTTTATAGTTAATTAGGACGGATGCTTAGGGGCTGCGGGTAACACCGGGAGTTGGCATGAAAATCAGCATTTATAGTTTGAAGCTATTGGTTAGCGGTGCCATGAAATAAAAATAATTGTTTACTGCAAGAGTTATTCATTTCAGTCAGCTGTATCTTCTAAGCTTATTATTTTTAACTTATCCACTTAATATTGTCTTTTAATTTTTAGATCACATAAGGAGAAACGCTCCTCGTATGCTCCCGAAACTGGGTTGAGATATGATGGCATATATAGAATTGAAAAATGCTGGAGAAAAGTTGGAATTCAGGTTTGGTGTTTCTCTTGTCTGTCAACTTTATAATACTTTCTTCTAGTCCGGTGTATATCTAATGAGTATTGTCATTTTCAGGGATTTAAGATGTGTAGATAGGGAGCTGATGGAAGTCATTAAAAATCTCCAACGTGAGACTGAGGAAGAGAATGACAAGGACTTGAGTGGAGAGATGGATGGGCCAGATAAGCTGGAAAACATTGCTGAAGCTGCTGAAGATGGCAATTCTGACACTGAAGAAATTGAGGGGGAAGCTAAGCAGATCAACCAGCGCTTGAAGACTGAAGGTTAATGCTTCGATGAGGAAAACGAGTCGCATTGGATAGTAAAGTTCAAACATACATGGTGATTTATTTGGAAAAACAAGATTGAGAAGTGTACTTCGAGGATATACTCGTTTTAGGAAGATCAAATGGGGATACAATTTACATTCTTGTCAGATAGAGAGAAGAGATACAAAACAGCGGAAGGAAATAAAACTCTATTTTGTTGACAAACATGTTGTTATAAACACAGTAGATGTCTACATGTGTTTGTATAAGTATAACTTTGTGGTCTTGAGAATTTTATTGCATGCATGTAAACTCAACTACAGTAATAGAATCATCAACTTGGATTCACTACATTTTTTACTTTATTTTATTTTTTGCTACTATGAAAGAACAAAAGAAGCTATACACCAAGAAGGGGGCTGGGGAGTTTAAACACCAGCTAGCTGCATCGGAAACATTCAGTTTTCCATTGCAAGACATGACTCAAGGAATTTTGATGTATTTAATAGGTTGTATGTGAACGATTGTGAAAGCTCTCTTAACCTTGTAGGTTTACGAGAGATATATATTTACAGTACGCTTACATATGGACTAGCCTAAACATATATATTCTACACCCCCCTCAAGTTGTACAAGGTGGTAAACAACGTGAAAGGTGGTTACATAGTAAATGAAACCTAGATGTAGACAAGCCCTTCGTAAACAAGTCTGCAAGTTGATGTTCTGTAGAAATGTAGCGCAGCTGCAAGAGACCAGAAGCAATTCTTTCACGAACAAAGTGATAATGAATTTGTATGTGCTTAGAACGATAATGCTGGATTGGATTTATAGCCAAATAAGTGGCTTGTCACAGTATAATATAGGAGGTTGCTTCAGATAAATATTAAGATCACGCAATAAGTATCCGATCCAAATAAGTTCAGCTGAAGTAGATGATAAATCTCGATACTCAGCTTCAGTGCTGCTGGTGGAGACTGTAGGTTGCTTTTTAGAACCCCAGGAAACTAGATTTCTTCCCAAGAAAATGCAATGACCAGTAGTTGATCGAGAAGTATCAGGATCACCACCCCAGTCTGCATCAGAATAAGCCGTAAGATGGAAAGAGGAGTCACGCCAGAAGCAAATGCCATGACCCAATGCACCCTTAAGATATCGAATGATGCGCTTAACAACCATGAAATGGGTCTGAGTAGGCCGATGCATATATTGACTAACTTGATTGACATCATATGTAATATCAGGCCGTGTCATGCTAAGGTATTGTAAACCACCAACTAAGCTTCGATAGAGAGTTGCATCGGGAAATAGAGGAACATCATCAGACTACAATTTAGAGCGCGGAGCCACATGAGTGGTAGCTGGTTTGGAAACAACAAGTTCAACTTTCTTTAAGAGATCCAAAGTATACCTGTTTTGGGTTAAAGTAATACCAGATGAAGTTCGAGTAGCCTCCAAGCCCAAAAAATAATGCAAATCAGTCATAACAAACTCAAAGTGTAGGGTTGGAAGTAAAGATTGAATGCCCACAGTGTCACTGCCAGTTACAATGATATCATCAACATATAACAAAAGGATAATAACACCAGCGGAGGATTGCTTGATGAACGTCTAATGATCAGATTGAGACGACTTAAATCCCAGATGAATAAGGAACGACGCAAAGCGATGATACCAAGCACGGGGTGCCTGTTTTAAACCATAGAGAGCTTTGTGCAATAGACACGCATGGTTAGGATATCTTAGATCAACAAATCCTTGAGGTTGAGCCATATAAACTTCTTGATCAAGAGAACCATGAAGAAACGCATTTTTAACGTCGAGTTGTTTGATAGGCCAAGAAGAAGAAACTGCTAAACTCAAAACCAATCGAATAGTCACCGGCTTGACAACAGGGCTAAACGTTTCATCATAATCTATCCCATATTGTTGAGAATAACCCTTAGCAACCAAACGAGCCTTCCTTCTATCAAGAGAACCATCATACTTTTTTTTTAATACGATAAACCCATTTACTACCAGGACGACGGGGTACAAGTGACCAAGTATGATTACGAAGTAGAGCATTAATTTCATCAAGCATAGCAACCCACCATTCCCGAGACTTAGAGGCAATTGTAAAACACGTTGGCTCAGCAGGGAGAGAATTATATTGAGTTATAAAGCACTGCAATATAGGATATCGAGTGGAAAAAAAACCCTTAAAGCTTCTTGGTTGAATCTTATGATCCTTTAGCCTGGTAACCATATGATGCTTATTAGTAGTCGACTGCGGAAGCTCATGACAAGTCTGGCAAGACGGAGGAGGACACATACGCTGGAGATTCTTTCATAGGAGTAGACAGGGAAGTAGAAGAAGACGAAGAAGAGGGATTCACAGGTGATAAAGAATTTGGTGATGATGGTGGAGAATTGGAATCAGTAGAAGTTGGTGATGATGATGGAGAATTGGAACTAGTAGAGTTTAGTGAGGGCGAAAGAGGAGAAGAAGACTCAGAAGAAACAGAGGTTACATTAGAGGGAGGAGAGGAAGATGGATCAATATGAATAGACGGTGGAGGAGAAGAAGGACTGAGCTGTGGTGATGACAAGGCAAAATGAGTGGTTGCAACTGAATTAGGCTGACTGAGAAGAGTTCGTGTAGCTGGAGATGTGGATTTAATTTGAAGCTTAACACCGATGTCATTGGGATATGGAAAAGGAGACTCATAAAAACTGACATGACGAGAAATATAAACACGATTACTGGTGACTTCTAAACACTTATAACCCTTATGATGATCACTATAACCAATAAAGACACATGGAAGAGTCTTTGGTTGTAACTTGTTTTGTCGAAAGTGAGACAATAAAGGGTAACAATGACATCCAATAGCTTTTAGGAACTCATAATCAGGAGAGCGATGATGCACAACAAAAAAGGGAGAAATGTTGGACAAGATAGGAGTAGGAAGTCTGTTTATCAAATAAGTAGCTGTGGCATAGAATTCAGCCCAAAATTGTTCAGGAAGACCACTTTGCAACATCAAAGCACGACCATTTTCTGTAATATTTCGTATTTTCTGTTCAGCAAGACCATTTTGTTTTGGTGTGCTAGGACAGGAAGAATGACTCTGAATGCCATTGGCAATTAAATATGATTTTAAGGGATCAACATACTCAGTGCCACCATCAGTTTGGAAAATAAGAACGGAAGTAGAGAATTGCTTTTCAATCATTGTTTTAAAATCTAGAAAACAACGAAACACTTGAGTTTTGTCAGACAGAAAATAAATCCATGTGAAACGAGAGCATTCATCCAAAAATAAGAGAAAATAGCGAAAACCACAATTAGATAGGAAAGGTGCAGGGCCCCATAAATCAGAGTGAATAACAGAACCAACTTTATTTGAATAAACTGTTCGTGACTGAAAAGGAAGACGATGATGTTTAGCACCAACACAACTTGGACAAATAGACGGGAAAGAAGAAGTACCAGAATTTAAAGACAAGAGCTTATTATTCTTAAGAGTATAAAAGACATTATTATTTGGATGGACTAAACGCATGTTCCATGTAGATGGACTTGCACGAATGCCAATTGTAGTGGCAGAGAAGGCTGAAGAACAGACAGATTGGACTTGAGAAGGGACACGACATGAAATTGGATACATGCCAGCTTCGTTCTTGCCCTTGTACAGAGGAGCTCCCGTTCGTCGATCCTGAATAGAAAAACCATCACGATCAAAGACAAACACACAATCATCATCACGTGTAAGTTGTCCAACTGACACAAGATTTTTTGGAAATGGAGGGTACATGAAGAGTGTTTTTCAAAAACAACTGAGATGAAGGAGAAGTGAGAGTAGTATCACCAATTCCTGAGATAAGTAAGAGGTTACCATTACCAACAAGTATTTTATCATTACCATTGTAGTCGACTCGATTCACCATTTGAGAAGCATCTGATGTCATATAAGCAGACGCAGCAGTGTCATCAAACCAATGGTTTTCATAAGGCATGGATTGAATGTGCATTGCAGAGAATGACTGAGGCAGGTCAATATTCTGAGCTTGGGTTAGATGAATGCAACTTTCAGTAGTGTGACCATTAGCTCTACACCATTGGCAGGTGACGGACATTTGTGGAGGAGGACCAAGAACAGAAGGTGCAGAGGAGCCACAACCATAATTCAAATTTCCGCGACCATATGGCCTAGTGTTGGGATGAAAAAAAGTATTGTAGCCCCGTCCATTACCATTATTCCATTGGAATAGTTGGTATTCCATCACCTTTATTGGAATTGCCACGACCATCATTATTCTAATTGTTCCAGTTTCCACGACCACCATTATTGCCATTGTTCCAGTTTCCACGACCAGAACCACCACCACGTCCACGAAACGAACCACGGCCACGAGATGAACCACTAGGATTGAAATAGGAGGATTGACCATGACCAACAGACGGAGCACCAGCAAAGAAAGAGGTTGGATTTTGTATTCCGGAAACATTGTGTTGGAGGTTTTGAAGATACCGCAGATGAGACTCATGATGTAAGAGTAAAGCATGCAGTTCAGTGAATGTTGGTAGGGTTGTTCGAGCAATCATAACAATGTATATACTAGTCCAATCAGCACCCAAGCCGCGTAGAGTAGTAGATACGAGCTCAAGATCAGAGACGGGTTGGAGAACAACATCCAAGGAGTCATAAATTTCTTTAGTCTTCAAGATATATTCAGAGATAGTAGAGTTACCCTTTTGAATGGTTGAGAGGTTGGCTTTTAGTTGGAGTATACAACAGGGTTGATGGTTGCATAAGTAGTACGAAGATATTTCCAAACTTCACGAGAGTTTCCACGACGAACGCATTCAGATTTGAGAGGTTCAGTAAGTGAGCAGTTGATTCAAGAAATAATGGTTTGATCGATAACCTCCCATTCTTCATATTCAGGATTAGGGGTTTGTCTTCAGTGACTGCATCGATGAGCTCTTTTGAGGGTACGACAAACGAATCTTCAAGATACTTATAGATTCTTTGAGATTTGAGAATAGAGACTATTTGAGATTCCCAGAGAAGATAATTGGTTATGTCCAAAAGAACTATTTTGGTAGAGGAAGGTAAGAAAGGTGCTTTCTCTGAAGTGGACATGATTGAGCCAATGCTGATGGTTTTAGAAGCAGAGATAGTTGGAGATCCTGTATGAGATGATTGATAAGTAGTAGAAGACATAGTTGATGATGTTGACATGATGAAAACGATGACAGAGGAAGAAAAGAGAAAAAGAGGGAGTCAAGCAAGGGTTTGAGAATTTTTTTTTTTTGGAGGCTAGGGTTTTAGAGAGATCGTTCTGGCTCTGTTACCATAAACGATTGTGAAATCTCTATTAACCTTGTAGGTTTACGAGAGATGTATATTTATAGTATGCTATATGGATACAAGATGTTGTGGACTCAAATATAGACGGACTGGACTTACATATGGACTAGCCTAAACATATATATTCTACAGTATGGAATTTTTTTTTTGTTTGAACTGAGGTTGCAAAATTTGTTTTGCGTAATTGATTGAACTGTGCCTTGCAACTTGGATGTATAGTCTGTCAGTTAAGATCATGATATACGACAAGTAATTATTATATGTCAGGAACATATATAATTTGACAATGGAAACTGAAGTTCTCGTAACAACCAAATGCAGGCACGCAAGAGAGGATAGAGAGGAGACATTTAATTCTTCATGTTCCCTTGACAGTAGAGATGATTAACTGCACACTTCTGGTAAGTTAAAATATCATCTTACTCCATCTGTTTGCATGCTTGTTGGTAGCTAAATCTAGTGCATGTATAAGAAAACGCAAGGCTGTCCAGATTCCAACTGTTGGAAAACGTAGATACCAGTCACTAGCTCACAGAAGTGAACAATCAACCATATGTGTATCATCACAGATCTTTCTAGGTAGTAATCCATTCATGCACGTAGATACATTACACATCTGTTTAGCGATGCTATACAGGTGGTAGGGGACACACTATTTGTCATTAATGGGAAACAATGCAGAGACAGTGGCGTGTATAGCGTTCCACCACATGAATACGGCCCATCCCTGTACTTTGAGCCTGACTACAAAAGGAACACCTGGTGAGAGCCAATAACCATCATCAAATAGAATTCTTCATTAACTTGTATATCTAATCAAAACTTCTCCAATTTCTTCTAAATAACGCGACAATGTCTTCCTCAAACAAAATTGCTTACCATGCTCGCTCCATCAGTTTGCCCACCAGGTCTAACCCACTTGCTGCTGCAGTTGATGCACAATTGTGCAAATTGAGATCCTCAGATCTCACCTCATCCATCTCCAACAACTTGGTTGATCTTAAGGACTTGTACGAATGTTTTCAGGATTTCCTTTCTACCAAAGATGGAAAATGCTTAGATGCAGTATTGGACAGATCTGTCATGGTACTCGATGTTTGTGCAACCATTAAGGATGTTTTGTCTATGATGAAGCAATCTGCCCAGGATCTTCAATCATCTATTCGAAGGCGTTCTAATGAATTTGACGCATATATGAGCTCAAGGAAAAAAGTCTGCAAAGTCATTCAAAAATTAATGCCTTTCAGATCTTAAGAAAAACACTAACAAGAACAATGATCTCGTCACCGATGTCCTAACAGAAGTTGAAGCAACTACTCTGACAGTTTTTGAATCTGTCTTGTCTTTCCTATCTGCACCAAAGCAAAGGTCACTTGTCTCAAAGTTGGCCACCAAAAATGCAACCCAACAAGTTGTCAATGAAGTGACCAAGATCGATGTCGCATTGAAATCTAAAGTGATTGAAGCAAAAGAAGTTCAGACTTCACTGGCTGCCCTTGAGATGAACCTTCAAGAACTTGAAGATGGATTAAAATCTGTCTTTCGGTGTTTGATCAAGAACCGAGTTTCACTTCTTAACATTCTCAACCAATAGATACGTAGATATATTCACCTCCCTTTGGTATTTTCCACCTTTTATCAGGAAATGCTTCATGGAATTTTTACTGTACATACTGTATATACAAAATAAAAACAAAGTAAATGAATACAAGAAATCACTTTAACCGAAAACAATTGTCTCAAATTTACATCATTATTTTATCTTCTCTTATGGTGCTTGTGCAAATTTACTTTTGGTAATTATACATTCACATCGTTACAGAACACGAGTTAATAGGTCCAGAATTATTAAGGAAGCATTGACCTTTGATTGTATATCAAATGAGCATGTGAAGATACTAATTGTTAGAGATAACAAGGGAACATATGCACAGAGCTTGACGCTGTCAAGATTCCATGTGCTCGTATATTCAGATCTTCGATACAAACCGTGTGTGTTTCCTTTCATTTATGCACATAATATCATATGCCACCATGTATGGTGCTGACTGTTAATCTCAATTGCATCCACGAACTCAATAAGAGCTCTGACAACGAATTAAGTTCCAGGTAGATACTTAAAAGAAATGGCTTCTGCGTATCTTGAAGGGAGGTGACAATGGGAATCATATAAAATCTTGCTATTGGAAGGTCAATGCTTAAGGTTCTTAAAGACAGGTATTGAATGGTAGATGCACAAACAGCGCCGAGCACATACACAAATATTAGCATGTACAGATATGACGATGAGAGACAAATATGAAAGATGCTTATACGGAAATCAACTGCTCTTCACTCAGTGATTCGAATTTCATATGAATATTCGTGTCATTGTAAACATGAACAACCAACAGACAACCTGAAAGAAGTGACCATGAAAGCTTTAATGAGATTCCTCATGTTCCCTTTAGCTTTCATAGCAAGTCTGACGACACAGAAAAAATAATGTATGGCACCGCGAGGGGATCAACTTGGTCTGTAGAGTTCCTCAAAAAGTGTGGTGGGATTTTTAAACGGCTTCATGTCATGTGAACA
>NC_039366.1:66772089-66774702 GCF_003573695.1 Papaver somniferum | reverse complement strand
AAAAAAAAAAAAAAAAACCAAATCTTCTTGTAGATAATGTGTTAGTTAAATTTCCTTTTGTATATTTTGCTAATCCAATATGATCTCGGCTGAAATATGTTGGATTTTTGCCCTGAATAACGGAGTTTTAATTCTGCTTTCGCCGAAATCGGGTATTCTCTCTCCTTTTACTCTACTCAGCATGTCCCTTTCCATATGTTGCATTTTAATTCTTTCCATATTTTGAAACATTGAGGACAATGTTTAGTTTAGGTTTGGGGGTATAGAGTAGATACCACGATGATAATATGCTATAATTGAAAACGAACTCCTTCTTCTTTTTGAAAAAATTGAAAAATTCCAAAAAAAAATGGAAAAATCAAAATAAAAAAAATAAAAAAAATAAAAAAAAAATCATAAAAATGGAGCTCATTTACCTTGAAATGTTGACTCTTGTGCAAATATGTAATTATTAGGAGTCTTAGTCTAGATATTTAGGCACCCTGATTCTAGCACAATTCACATAGTGATAAGAAATTTGCACGCGCACGATCTACCAATACATGTATGGCCTCGATCTTCAAGGTGTTTGATAGGAAGTTACGATTGCCAATCACTTTAGAATACTGAACGAAACTTGACTAGCTTGTTCTTTGGTTGGTTGGGATAGAAGGTGGAGGTTACATTAAGAAAGACAACCATCGAATTTAACTGGGTGCATCAAAAAGGGCTACCTCTTGCAAAGTGTCATGTAATCTTTTGTTTCCTTTTGTACATGTATCAAAAGTGTTTCCAAAAAAATCAAGTATTTATCAATTCCATCATCTCTTGTTCCAAAAATAAAAAGAGAATAGTCAATGTAAATAAGAGTCATGTAAAGAGTCATTTTGTTGTTTCATTGTAATAAGCAAGGAGGGTGTATGCCATTGATGTACAACGCGAGTAATTGTGAAATACCTCCAACTCATTTACAATTCTCGTAAAGTCCGGACAGCTAGCTAGATTTCGACCTCAGTTCTTAGCCTGAGAAACTATCTCTTGGTGATTAGTAGTCATAACTTCAGATCTTTCTTTACACATGTGTAGATACACTTTACACTCTTATCACATGTCTTTTTTTGTTATCAGTGCTAGGATTGTGCCTTCGATAGCTAGATTGACATCTCCATTTTGCTGTGAGCTTAAACTGTTTTGCACATGTCACATTTGATGGAATATGAGCTTATATTTTTTCCTTAGGTTTTGTAGGCACACCTCTGGTAAACCTTCACGAGACTTCACTCGTCCACTAGGGACACTTAGTGGTTTAAAAGGCTTAGTGCATACGCTAAATGCATTCGAGAGACCAGCGACAGTGGTATAGTTAGGATTTCCTTAGTTCTGTTTTACTTGAGGACAAGTAAAATTCAGGTTTGGGGGTATTTGATGAATGCCAAATATTGTATATATTTATCCCTTTTTGTTGGCATTTAACTCATCTTTTATGCATTAATTCTACATTTTATCCCATATTCTGTATTTTCATTGTTTTCAAGAATAAATATTTTTATTAATTAATTTTGCATTTTTAGGTAATAAATAAAGTCTGGATGACTTGCGGAGCAAAAAGAGCAGAAAAGTAGTGAAAAAGCCGGGAGAAATCACGCAAGGAAGCCGCGAAGAATGGTGCGCACAACCTCATTTTCTACACACAAAAGCGCCTCCGTTCTCAGCCATCAGATCAGTTCTCAGAAGCATCCGACGGTCGCTCCTTCATAGAGCATCAAAATCTGAAGTCTCTGCCGAGCACCACAGCGCTGAAATTCCAAGCCTTCAGATTAGATGGTAGTTGAATCCAACGGTTGCTCCTTTGCTGTTCATCAAAGTTTGATATCCCCGACTTACACTACAGCACCTAACCTAATCTAGCACCGTTCGTTTCGTTGTATCCATTCATCCGACGGTCGCTCCTCGCTTGCCTCCGCATCACCGTCCGATCTACCTACCAGCTCCACATCCCACGGCTCATCCTCGCTGTTCATCCAATTTGATGAAGCCGCCTAACACCCTAGCAACCGAACCTATACCAGCTAACCAAACACCCCCCTTCTTCCCAAAACAGTCGAGCCCCCCTTCCTTCTCCTCTGCAGAAAATCCACCGTACACCACCACCTTCTCCACCTCTGCCACCAACTCACTGCCACCACCACACCTCCACCATCATCACCCCTATCTTTCTACATCATTACCCCCTTGTTCTAGCCTCCTATTATATAGTTTTCTCCCCTAATTTCTCTCTAAAAACCTAGGGAAGAAATCAATAAAATAGGACGAGTTGGAAAGATGCAATTGAGGCATGGGACGGAGCAGGTGAACAAGGAAAATAATGGGTCGACGATTGAAGTGTCAAATCACATGTTTGGTGAGTAAATTTCGAAACCCTAATTGTACTGTCATTGGAGAAAATTGGGGGAAAACCCTAAATGTGTCTGTGGGTATAAATTGGGACTGTGGGTGTGTGTGAGAGGGTATGCTTGGAATAGCCAGCATCCAGGACTTTCATGTCCTGTTAATTGTTATGTTTGTGTTTATTGTTAATGTTTGTGTTAATTGTTATGTATGCTTGGAGTAGCCAACATCCAGGACTTTCATGTC